>NC_133324.1:398817090-399074590 GCF_042186555.1 Aquarana catesbeiana
CACCTCTTCTCCCTCCAACCGCCTAACGGTTACCCGTAGAAACCTTCGCCACCTCAACCCTTCTCTACTCTGCTACTGATCACCTCTGTCCTGCCCCAACCAAGCTACTTTCATCTACAACAGCTCACTGTCTTCCTCCCTAGACAAGCTTGCCCCCCTCACTACACGCAGAATTAGGCCCCGACTGCTACAACCCTGGCAAACAGATGACACCAGAAGTCTCTGAAAACGTGAGCGCCTGTGGCATAAGACTAAGATCCAGGAAGACTTCACACAATATAAATCTGCCCTCCTAAAATACTACTCCTGCCTTCACACTGCCAAACAGACCTACTTTATCACACTCATTAACACCTTCTCATCCAGTCCACGTCAACTCTTCTCTACCTTCAATACTCTACTCTGTCCTCCACTGCCTCCACCCACCAATTCACTCACTGCCCAGGAGATTGCCAATCACTTCAAAACTAAGATTGATACAATTCATGAGGAGATCACAAATGCGCAAAAAAAAACCTCCCCCATGCAACACCCCATGTCCACAGATACAATCATTACTTCCCTCATTCAACCCTGTTACTATTACTGAGGTTGCTAAACTTTTATCTAGCACCCATCTAACCACTTGCCCCCTGGATCCTGTTCCCTCGCAAATGCTACGCTCACCCTCTGACTCGATTCTACACTCTCTAACTCACATTTTCAACCTCTCCCTCTCCTGTGGCATCTTCCCAAACTCTCTAAAACATGCGCTAGTCTTCCCCATTCTAAAAAAGCCCTCACTGGACCCCACCAATCTCAACAACTTACGTCCAATCTCCTTACTCTCCTTCTCTTCCAAACTTCTTGAAAGACTGGTCTACAACCGACTAAGCGACCATCTGACCATGAATAAACTTCTAGATCCCCTCCAGTCTGGTTTTCGCCCTCAACACTCCACGGAAACTGCTCTCCTTAAACTCTCAAATGACCTACTAATGGCTAAAGCCAATGGACACTATTCTGTACTACTTCTCCTGGATCTCTCTGCTGCCTTTGACACAGTGGACCACCCCCTCCTCCTCAAAAAACTCCACTCCCTTGGTCTCCGTGACTGTACTCTTCGCTGGTTCTCATCCTACCTATCACACCGCTCCTTCAGTGTCACTTACAACTCTACGTCCTCCTCTCCTCTTCCTTTTTCCGTTGGGGTCCCCCAAGGTTCTGTTCTTGGACCTCTCCTTTTCTCAATCTACACCACCTCCTTGGGTCAGTTGATTGCCTCCCATGGCTTTCAATATCATCTCTACGCTGATGACACCCAAATCTATCTCTCCACCCCCCAGCTCTCTCCATCTGTCTCCTCACGCATTACCAACTTACTAGCAGACATATCAGCCTGGATGTCACATCACTTCCTCAAACTCAACCTATCCAAAACCGAGCTCATGATATTTCCTCCCTCAGGTGCCACTTCCCCTGCTTTCCCTGTCAATATCAACGGCTCAACCATCAACCCAACTATCAACTATCGAACTAACCTTTCGACCCCACATTCTATCACTATCCAAAGCTTGCCGCCTCAATCTCCGCAACATCTCCAAGATACGCCCCTTCCTAACCAATGTCACTACAAAGCTTCTAATCCACTCCCTGGTCATCTCCCGCCTCGACTACTGCAACTCCCTCCTCATTGGTTTACCTTTAAATAGGCTATCCCCACTTCAGTCCATCATGAACGCTGCTGCCAGGCTCATCCACCACACAAACCGCTCAGCGTCTGCTACACCCCTCTGCCAATCCCTCCATTGGCTGCCACTCAGTCACCGAATTAAATTCAAGATACTAACTATAACTTACAAAGCCATCCACAACCTGGCCCCCAGCTACATCTCTAACCTAGTCACAAAATACCAACCTAATCGTTCTCTTCGCTCCTCCCAAGACCTCCTGCTCTCAAACTCCCTTGTCACCTCATCCCATGCTCGCCTTCAGGACTTCTCCAGAGCCTCCCACATCCTCTGGAATGCTCTACCCCAATCCGTCCGATTTTCTCCTACTTTATCCACTTTCAGACGATCCCTGAAAACTCATCTCTTCAGAGAAGCCTATCTGGCCCCCACCTAACAACTGTACATTTATCTTCTCAATCAGCACATCACCCACAGTTATTACCTCTTGTATCTTTTGACCTTCCCTCTTAGATTGTAAGCTCTAAGGAGCAGGGCCCTCTGATTCCTACTGTATCAAAGTGTATTGTATTTGTACTGTCTACCCTCAAGTTGTAAAGCGCTACGTAAACTGTTGGCGCTATATAAATCCTGTATAATAATAATAATAATAATATATATTTGTGTATATACACACTATAAACAATATATAGACAATACACACTGGTAATGGATAACTTTACAGTATATAATTCATCAATACAAAGTTGGCTTGTTGCCATTATTACCATAATCTCAACAAACAATATAATGAACAATGCCAACCTCATATATGCATGCAGTAATATCCATTAACATTTAAGTTTTCCTTTTTTCATCGTTATTTAGGGTGAAAAAATAAAATTTTCCATCAACCGTAGTTTTATAAAATTAGTCAAATGCAGTTTAATGCCCCGTAAACACAGTCAGACATTGATCAGACATTCCGACAACAAAATCCTAGGATTTTTTCCGACGGATGTTGGCTCAAACTTGTCTTGCATACACACAGTCACACAAAGTTGTCGGAAAATCCGATCGCTCTGAAGGCGGTGACGTAAAACACGTACGTCGGGACTATAAACAGGGCAGTAACCAATAGCTTTCATCTCTTTATTTATTCTGAGCATGCGTGGCACTTTGTGCATCGGGTTTGTGTACATACGATCGGAATTTCCGACAACGGATTTTGTTGTCGGAAAATTTTATAGCCTACCCTTTAAACTTTGTGTGTCGGAAAATCCGATGGAAAATGTGTGATGGAGCCTACACACGGTCGGAATTTCCGACAACAAGGTCCTATCACACATTTTCGTGTGAACGGGGCATAAGAGGTTTCTCCATTTTTGAAAGTGTGGATCTGCTAACTGTTGATGAAATACCTGCACAGACTTTTCATGTTCTCTCTGTGCCTGTGGGTTTCCTCCGGGTACTTCTGTTTCCTCCCACACTGTAAAGACATGCTGGTAGGTTAATTGGCTGCTGCCTCAATTGGCCCTAGTATATGTATGTGAGTTAATTACCTTAGATTGTGATCTCCCTGAGGGCAGGGACTGATGTGAATGTACAATATATCTACGTAAAGTGTTACATAAAGTGACGGTGCTATAAAACTACTTGTAATAAAAATTAGGAATAAATAAATGTGAAATAGTATTAAATTATATTAATGCAATGCTGCTTCTGTGAGCACTGTTGGATTGGCATTTTGTAGTCTTACGTGAGTCAAATGTAATGCTCTTTAAAGAATGAACAGTTCTTTATCTGATAAATAGTAACTTTTTATTTTGTTTTATTAAATATTTCATGATAGACTTCTGTAATGGAGAACTCAAAGCTAAAAGTTAAATCCATCTTTTCTTTGGTTTTAGGTGAAGAGCATGGCTCAATACATTCACAATGTGGACAAGCAGGAAGTACCCAGAAGAAACCGTTTCTCAAATCGTTTCAAAGATGACATAAGCACTATAGTGAATGTAGTCACTTCCGAAATAGGAGCTCTTCTTAACAAACCACAGAAGGTAAGTGCCAAGTAAGTTACTTGTTTAAACCCCAGCCCAAATATAACCTCAGATTTACTAAAACTGGAGAACTCGAAATCTTGTGCAGTTGTACGTGATAGCCAATCAGCTTATAACTTCAGTTTGTTCAATTAGGCTTTGACAATAAAAACTGGAAGCTGATTGGTTTCTATGCAGAGCTGCACCAGATTTTGCACTCTCTAGTTTTAGTAAATTTTAGTAGTTTAATTATTTTGCTTTGCGAGGGCACACCAAGGTAGCAATATTTGTCTACCAAATCATAATTAACAATGTTAGCTAAAAAAAAAACGTAGATCTGCAGTATTATTATATAAAGTGAAACAAAGTGCTCCTGTGGCCGCACTATAGTGATCGTTATTTGGTGCAACAACTGTTATTTCAGCAGTGAGAGCCATTGAGGCTGGAAATTATTAGTCCCATGGTTGAAAATAGCAATCAAGATGGCCAATAATGCATGCATTATAGCTACAGTAAATCAAATATAATGTCCTTACCAGTGGCCTTATTTATTTTTGTGTTTTTTATTGCAGGAAGTCGAACAAGCAGAGAAAATGAACATAAGTCTGGCATTTTTCTTGTATGATTTACTTTCCTTGATGGATCGAGGTTTTGTTTTTAATCTCGTCAAACATTACTGCAATCAGGTACAGAAGTGTATAAAAATTGTTAGCAAAAAGTAGTAGATAATACACATTTAAGCACACACAAAGAGTGGAATGTGAAGTATGTGTAGCTGGCTCATTCTTCATGCTCATTAAAGTAATTTTGTGCAGTTGTCAGTGAAGTTTTCAGAAATGTGGTTCCCTTGTTCCAGAGTTATTTATTGGATCAGGAGAAGAGTCTCTTTTGTAGTCTGTTTTTGACTTACTGGCCTGTCACAAAGCCAATAATAAAGACTGGTTGTCGCAGTTTGCTTACGTGCTGATATTTTCAGTGACTGCAGGTAAACTCTGTCAAGCAGGTGGTTGCAACCCAAACATAGTTTTGCCTGACTTATTACAGCAGAGTTTTCATCACTTTGTTGATTTAAGCAAAGTTTGGATGTTTTTTTTTTTTTAATTATAACCCGCCCAATTAAGATCCATAGAATTCCAAAAGATTAATAGTTAAAAAATTACAGGGCTTGCTTGGCACAGTGACAAGTAACTTACATCTCATCAATTTCATGCACAAGATATGTTGTTTCTCTTTTATTAGTGTGTCATTTATTTTAAATGTGCAACGAAGGGCTTTTGTTCCATCATGACTGATTCATCAAATGTTGCATTCCAATAAAATCCATTTCCACCTGTTTGACAAATTAATTATAAGGAATTTGATGCTTAGGTAATAAGATGATCTTTGTAAATAATATTTATTAGCCACCACATTCCCTAGCATATACTGGCAGCTGAAGTGTTCTCTTTGACCAGTGAGAAATGTTTTGAGTGTCTTGATGTCACTAAGTATTGGGTTTTCAGTGGCCTCTCTCGACTCGGAGAAGGCCTTTGACTCCGTAGAGTGGGGCTGTCTCTGGGAGGTTCTCTGTAGATTCGGATTCGCTCCGTCCTTCATCTCCTGGGCTAGGTCAGTCTACAAGGCCCCAATGGCCAGAGTGCATACCGGAACAGTCTTGTCCTCCCCCTTCTCTCTGGGCAGGGGAACCCCCTATCTCCGGGGCTTTTTGCTCTAGCTATTGAGCCTATGGCGGTGCTCCTCCGGGCCTCAACACAGGTTAAGGGAATTATTAGAGGTTCACTCCAGGAAAAAGTGTCTTTATACGCTGACGACACCCTACTGTATCCGAGAGATGATGGGAATTCGCTGCAGACAGCCCTATCGATTATAGATATGTTTGGACAATTCTCAGGAATCCGGGTAAATTGAGGGAAGTTGGTGATATTTCCTCTACATTCTGGGGCAGGATGCCTGCAGGCGGATGGGCAGCTTCAGAGGGTTCTCCAGTTTCGGTATCTAGGAGTGGAGATACATCGTGATTTGAGGCAGTTTATTCAGTTAAACCTCAATCCGGTGGTCCAACAGATCTCCCAGAGGTGTAATATGTGGAGATCATTGCCCCTGACAGCGATAGGAAGAGTTAATTTAATCAAAATGTCGGTTCTCCCCAAGCTCACCTATCTTTTCCGCCAAACTCCTGTACCTATACCAAATAGCTTTTTTAAGAAGCTGGATGGTATTCTAATTTCCTTCTTCTGGAATGGGAGGGCCCCCAGAATAGCCAAAACAACATTGCAGTTGCCTATCTCGCTGGGAGGATTGGCATTACCTTGCCTATTAAGGTATTACTGGGCAGCAGTCCTTGTGACGGTTAAACGGTGGCTGTCGGAGGAACCGGCTAACCCCGCTTCTTCATTAGAGGCGGCGCTGCTGGGTTCATATGCGGAACTTAGAAACCTGATCCATAGAGGCCCTTGGTCTAATTCTCAGATGACCCTTCCTATGCGTGTGACCCTAAAAGTGCGGGAGACGGTGGCCAGGCAGATGGTTGGGTCTGAGATATGGTCCCCTGTGACCCCATTGTGGGGAAACCCTCGCTTACCACATTTTCATTCCATCCCTGATCCCTTTGTGTGGGCCAGGCATGGAGTCACAACGTTGAATGACATAGTCTCTCAGGGACGGTTGATCACATTTGATGCCTTAAAGCGCAACCGTGACCTGCCGAACCATATGTTCTTCAGGTTTCTCCAACTACGCCATGCCTATCGATCCCCGTTCCCCTCCTCGATTACTCTTTAGCGAGCTTAGATCCCCTGATGGGGCGAGAACGCTATCTACCCTGTACAATATGTTTGCTAAGCTAGATACATCTAAGGTCTCCCAGCTCTTTGCACTCTGGCAAAGGGATATTCCAGAACTAACGGATGATGACTGGGAGGAAGGTGTCCAACAATATCTGCCCCTTGTAATTTCGGCCAGAGACAGATTCATTCAGCTGAAGTTCCTCCATAGAGCCTACTACTCTCCGGCACGCCTGGCGAGAATTTACACTGACCGTACAGCTAAATGCCCTAGATGTAATTCTGACGGTGCTGACTTCTTTCATATAACTTGGTCTTGCCCTGAAGTGATGGAATTCTGGAAGGAAGTCCTAACTGACATTAATACTATTGGGAAGTTGTCAGTTCAATACAGCCCGATTCCTCTCCTCCTGGGTATATGTGACTTTCTGGAACTCCCATGGGGAAAGAAGCTGTTCCTTTTTTATACTACGTTTTATGCTAGGAAAGCAATACTGCTGCAGTGGAACCAGACCCTGCCACCTACTAAAGAGCTATGGCAATCCCTGGTAAATGCAGCTCTCCCGTTGTACAAATTAACGTATATGGGCAGGAACTGCCCCAAAAAGTTTGGGAAAATCTGGGCAGAATGGGTGAAGGCAAGGCACTTAACTATTGAATAGCTGCAACCGGATCGACGTTCAGAGGTGGGTTCTCAAACCTCCTCTTCTGGGGTCCCATGCCAGCACGCTCTACTCCTCCTTATCTGTGTATAGCAAGATATGCAAAGCTCAATCCTGAGCCAGGCTGTGTGCATGCATAGACACACATGCCGTGGCCTCCCACTCCCTCCTCACTGGATTTGATTGACAGCCAAAGAAGCCATTGGCTCCCACTGCTATCAATCTTCCCTGTGAATGCAGAAAAAGAGGGAGAAGCTCTGCTGTAGATTGGCACAGCGAGGATTTATACAAGATTCCGGTAAGTATTGAAGGGGGGGAGGGGGGGGGCAGATTATGAAAGGTTTTTGACCTTAATGCACGTAATGCATTAAGGTAAAAAAAAACCTCCTGACTTTAGAACCACTTTAAATATTACATTTGTCAGAAAGGTAGAGTCACACTTACAGGGGGAGAAAAAAGTATTTGATCCCCTGCTGATTTTGCAGGTTTGCCCACTGACAAAGAAATGATCAGTCTATATTTTTAATGGTAGATTTATTTCAACAGTGAGAGACAGAACAAAAAAAACAAATCTAGAAAAATGCATTTCAAAAAAGTTATACATTGATTTGCATTTTAATGAGTGAAATAAGTGTTTGACCCCTTTGCAAAATCCTTGTTGGCAATCACAGATGTCAGACGTTTCTTGTAGTTATCAGGCTATGTAGGCTATCAGGTTTGCACACATCTCAGGAGAGATTTTGTCACACTCCTCTTTGCAGATCCTCTCTAAGTCATTAAGGTTTCTAGGCTGACGTTTGGTAACTCGAACCTTCAGCTCCCTCCACATATTTTCTATGGGATTAAGGTCTGGAGACTAGCTAGGCCACTCCAGGACCTTAATATGCTTCTTCTTGAGCCACTCCTTTGTTGCCTTGGCTGTATGTTTTTGGTCATTGTCATGCTGGAATACCCATCCAAGACCTATTTTCAATGCCCTGGCTGAGAGAAGGAGGTTCTCACCCAAGATTTGTTGGTACATGGCCCCGTCCATCGTCCCTTTGATGCAGTGAAGTTGTCCTGTCCGCTTAGCAGAAAAACAGCCCCAAAGCATAAGGTTTCAACCTCCATGTTTGACGGTGGGGATGGTGTTCTTGGGGTCATAGGCAGCATCCCTCCTCCTCCAAACATGGCGAGTTGAGTTGATGCCAAAGAGCTTCATTTTGTTCTCATCTGACCACAAAACTTGTCACGCAGTTCTACTCTGAATCATTCAGATGTTCATTAGCAAACTTTAGATGAGCCTGTACATGTGCTTTCTTGAGCAGAGGGACCTTGCAGGTGCTGCAGGATTTAAGTCCTTTACGCCGTAGCGTGTTACCAATTGTTTTCTTGGTGACTATGGTCCCATCTGCCTTGAGATCATTGACAAGATTATCCCATGTAGTTCTGGGCTGATTCCTCACCGTTCTCATGATAATTGAAGCTCCATGAGGTGAGATCTTGCACAGAGCCCCCCAGACCGAGGGAGATTGACAGTTATTTTGTGTTTCTTCCATTTGCGAATAATTGCACCAACTGTTTGTCACCCTCTCACCAAGCTGCTTGGCGATGGTCTTGTAGCCCATTCCAGCCTTGTGTAGGTCTACAATCTTGTCCCTGATATCCTTGGACAGCTCTTTGGTCTTGGCCATGGTGTAGAGATTGGATTTTGATTGATTGATTGATTGCTTCTGTGGATAGGTGTCTTTCATACAGGTAACAAGCTGAGATTAGGAGCACTCCCTTTAAGGGACCTTACCTCATTACCTGTATAGAAGACACCTGGGAGCCATAATTCTAGCTGATTGATAGGGGGATTAAATACTTCTTTCACTCATTAAAATGCAAATCAATTTATAACTTTTTTGAAATGCAGTTTTCTGGATATTTTTGATGTTATTCTGTCTCTCACTGTTAAAATAAACCTACCATTAAAATTATAGACTGATAATTTCTTTGCCAATGGGCAAATGTACAAAATAAGCAGGGGATCAAATACTTTTTTCTCTCACTGTAGTTATTTCTGTTTTTTTTATATTATGAGAAAATGTAAGTAGCATTTTTACATTTATTGATAAACAAATAAGCTAAAATGATATTTACATCTAACTTAGTAACATAACATAATATCAAAGTTATTTCCAAAAAAATATGCCTTTTTACAGTTTATAGGGACCCATTTTTTTTTCACCATCCTAAACGTGTGGAATCTGGAGAGTGGTAGGATAGCCATGTGGGGAAACTGAGATAAAAATGTTAACAAGTTCTATGTAGAGATGTAAACTGGTTATTACAAAACAGCAAATATTTTGTGTAGGTTGGGGATTTTTAAAGCTTGGAATTAAACTCCAGCCAAACACTTCCTGTCCAATATGGCAAAAGGGCAAATATTCAAACTTTTGCTCCAGTCTATCCAAAACTAAAAAAGATTCCACTTTCAGTTTACTTGTAATATCCTTATATATTTAGAAACTGATAGATAATGATTATATGTGAGTAATATTTTTAAGGTTAACATGATTGTTTGCAAAAGTTGGCAAGATATATTAATTTCCTTTCTAACATTTATAAATGTAAAAAAAAATTACATTGTTATGACATGTTCTGTTTGTACATTTCTGACAAGCATCTTTCTAATAATAATTCATGTATTTCCATTTTTCCAGTTGACAGCCAAGCTAAATTCTTTCCCAACCCTAAGTTCTATGCGACTTGAATTCCTACGGATTCTCTGCAGCCATGAGCATTATCTCAACCTGAACCTTTTCTTTGTCACATCATCATCTACACCAGCTTCTCCATGTCCTTCTATTTCTTCTGAGGTACATAAGCTTACAAGAAAACACAAAAACCTGTTTATAACTAGCTGAACTTTGATGGGGGGGATTCACAGAGATCTAACCATGAACCTTTTCTAGGTCAAAAACAGGTCTGAAGTTTTTAACATTTTGGATAATGGCTAACACTGCACTAAAACTGCTGATCTTGTCACTTCTAAGAAGGCTTTCACACTGCTCTGTTGCACAAATGCGGTAAAAACGCATATGCATTTTTGCTGTGATCTTGCAATGTTTTTGGTGCATTTTGCACCTGTGAAAAAAAGACACGTGACTGAAAAAAACGCAACCGCAGATGCAGTTTTGATGCGTTTATGATGCAATTTCTGTTTTTTACAGCCCCAAAAATGCAGCATGCAGGACTTTTAAAAATGCAACTTACCCACAAATGACTGGTGTGAGGAGTTCCACAGCATTTAATGGTCATGCATTTTTCTTCTGCTTTTGGTAAGACAAAAACAGAAGAAAAACTGATCAGTGTTAAAGGGCCCTAAGTGTGGTTAAAAAATATACACTTTAAAGTATAAGTTTACCTTTAAAAAAAAAACATATTTTTGCAGGTAAAAAAATATGCATTTATTTTCTTTTTCTTACAAGCCTGTAAAGCATTTCACATGTGATCAGCACATATGATTGGGGAGGGTGAAAATGTGGGGGTAGTTGCCGTAGCTATCCCGTACACATAGATACCCAAAAGGAATTAAATGGACTTTCTCGGTTCTGGTATAACCACAAATTGATTAAAAAATACAAAATTGTATTCTGTAACAATGTACAAACAATATCTTAAAAACACAAAGATGTATACAGAGACAATTTATAAAATATAGTTCAGTGTACACCACACAAGAACTAACTCATAGCAGGTTTTCCCGGTACAGTTTCTGTTCAGGTGGGGTGTAAATGTTCATCTGGTTTCAGCAGATCACGGGCGCAATGCCAGGATCCTGCAGACTGTCAGTCAGCTGTCTGCCCGTACCTCCCTAACGGGCAGACAGTAAGTGCAGGAAGAATTAATGAACTACGAAAGAGCTCACCAGCACCCGCACAGTTTTCTGAGTACTTCAAGCCACCTGCCACCATGGTCTATATTATTCGTAGTTGATTCATTCACAGGAATCTGTGAATGAATGACATAGTGGTGTGGGTGGAGCCCCGCACAGCTGTACTGTTTTCAAAACATGACAGCAGGTACTGGGAGAAGATCCTCCCTGGTGTCACAGAAGGGGGAGCTCTGGCGGTAGGAGGCAGGTGTATAGGAGCATGTTACATGTTACATGTTACACCCTAAATATGGGTGTAACATGCCTCTGTAGGTGAACTTATCCTTTAACCACTTGACGTCTACGCTATAGCCGAATGACGGCCACAGCGTGGACCTGAATTTCCGGGAGGCCATCATATGACAGCCTCCCCTGTGTGCACTCCCTGCGCGTGCTGTGATCACCGATCCGAGTAAGGAGCCGGTCCTGGCCCCTTACCATGTGATCAGCTGTCAGCCAATGTAAACAAAAGCTCGGTAATCGTTTTTTTTTCAGTGTGAGGAGAAAAAAAACCCGATCACCGACTCATCTGCAAGGGACATCGTTCCCGAAGAGGAAGAGGCAATTATGCCTCATCTGTGCACACTAGTACCCCCTGTTAGTGCAACCTGCCATTGCCACCTGCCAGTGCCCACCAGTGCCACCTATCAATGCCCATGAGTGCCACCTATCAATGCCCACCAGTGGTGCCAATCAGTGCCACCTAGCAGTGCTGCCTATCAGTGTAACTGATCAGTGCCCAATATTGCCACCCATCAGTGCCCATCACTGCTACCTATCAGTGCCCATCACTGCCACCTGTCGGTGCCCATCAAAGTCGCCTCATCAGTGTACATCAATGAAGGGGAAAAAATTACCTTTTTTAAAATTTTATAACAAAATATAAAAAAATTGTTTTGTTTTTTTTATTCGGTCTTTTTACATTTTTTTAACAAAAAATAAATACCGCAGAGGTGATCAAATACCACCAAAAGAAAGCTCTATTTGGGGAAAAAATGATAAAAATTTCATTTGGGTACAGTGTTGTATGACCGCGCCATTGTCTTTCAAAGTGCGACAGCGCTGAAAGCTGAAAATTGGTCTGGACAGGAGGGGGGTTTAAGTGCCCAGTAAGCAAGTGGTTAAAGAAAACTCACTGTCTCCTGAGCTGAACCGGGGTAGGTTAATATGTACTACACGATCTCAGACAGAAACTTGGCTCTGAAGGAGGAGGAGGAACTGGATGTCTGCATCATCACAAGAGGGAATAAATGCAGTAAGAGGGGCAGAGTTTAACATTCAACTCCGAACAATATGTAGACAGCCATTGTTGACCTTTCCTAAAGAAAATACTAGTTGCCTGGTTGACTTAATGTACCAGCAGTTTTAATATTTTCCATGTCTCTGATGTAGAACAAGTATGTAGATTAGGAGCTCTAATTCCCTTCTTATTTTGATAACTGCATATTTATTCAGTGTTTCAGAAAAAGAAAACTAAAGCAAGGGCCAGCCAGACAACTAGCATTTTTTAGAAAGAGGTCAGCAACCTTCTCTATGCTTCTCTCAGTACAGGTCTGGCCATCAAAACATAAAAGAACATTTTACATGGCTTCACCCTCTACTCATAATTGAGAAACAATCCCTTGTTTTTTATATGTGTGATTTAGATTTGTGATTGACATTATGCCACGTATAGATCAGCATAACTGGTCTGCAAACATTTTCTGGGTCTCACAGGTTTCCTGTAAGATGTCAGTGCTGTATATTTTACAGATGACTTTTCTTGTCATCTAGGATGTTCTCCTTCCCTGTGTCCAAAATTTCAGGTTAAGACCTATTACACTAAACTGCAGGTCACCTTTCAGAGTCTAGAGTGCATTTGTAAGCTTTGTAAGTGCAAGCAAAATTATCAGACGCACACTGATCCTCTACTCAACCTCTACTGTGTCTGGAAAATTGGCTGTATTCTTGCAATGCAGTAATAAAGTCATGCACTTAATGTAATAATAAAGTCTTGTACATAAAACTATTACTTGTGGCATGTGTTATGAACCTAAAGTGATCTAAATGCAATAAAAAGGGCATGTAATAATGCAAGGAAAATGTCTTCTATAGAACTCCAGTTCCTGCTCTAGTTTCCAGGACCAAAGGATTGCAAGTATGTTTGAGCTTTCATCAGAGTACAAGCAGAAGCATTTTTTAACTGGACTCCTCTTCACAGAACTAGAAGCTGTGCTGGACCAGGAGGCAGAAGGGTATTTATGTCTACTCTAAGTATACCATGTCTCATGTGCTAAGCCTTTATTTATGGAAAGGCCACAAAAGACCTAATGCAGAGAGAAAAAAAAACATTTGATTGTGGCCTGGTGTACCCAGTAATGTGCCTCCATTTCTTTATTAATCCATACAACCAATTTATTTGTCCTGGGACTTTAAATGAGGCACAACACATCAACCAATGAATAGCTAGTTTCCAACATTGTTGTTTAATAAATGAATAAATATTGCAGAGGATAAAATGGTAACAAGCTGATTTGTACTCCATTCATATTGATGTATTACCTACATAATTAAATATAATGTTGGCTATATATAATCCAACTGTCAATACATGATTTAAACAAAAGTTGCATCCAAAAACTTGATGCGTTTAGTGACTCTTTGTTCACTTCTTCAGGAGTAGATGCATGTATAGTGTCTGTAAGGTAAAACATCAGGCATGTAGCATACCTAATGGTATCTCATAATACATAGAGTAATTCCAACCTCAAAATCCACCAGAGGGGAGCTAATACTTACAAATCAGCTCAAAATAGATATGACAATATTTACAAATGGTGATTGCCAGAGGAGTCTCACCCGGGAACTGTGGAAGTGTGACTCAGCAAGAACTCAAGGGGACATACAGGAAGCAGATTAAACATGGGTAGGCAATCCATGACGACACACAAAGTAGTTACAATAGTAAAAAGTTTAAGTATGCATTAGAGTGATAAATGGATGTAGCACCCTGGGGTTTGGTCAGGGAGCTCCTCACAAATTTACTTGCCAGGAGTCGTTATCTTGGTTCGACTGATAGAGATCTATTGATTTCTCTCTAAGTTTGGCCTTGTTGCACTTTTCTCTTCTACCACTAGGTGGCTGGGTGCTTGGTAGTACTAGATACGAGAAGGGCAACCCAAGATCAGGTTATGGGTATATGGGGTATCTCAGCCAATGGGCAGGGGTTTCCTTGAATCCCTTGGCCTGCTGGGAGAACCTGTATATTCAGGTGGAGTCAGGTGATCTATGTTCTGTGCCACCTGGACAGCTGTCTGGGTGGACATGTGTCATATTCCCCGGACTGCTAGGCCAGAGATTGGGCCTATCCCGGGGGCATCTGGCTGCCAGGCTGTGTGAGGGCCTATCCAGAAGTAAGAGGGCAGGGCAGGGTTGGGATTGCTGCTCGCAATCCAACCAAAAGTGATGGTTCTGTTTGCTGGAGAACCTGTCAGTGGTCGGAGGTAGAAGGGAAGCTGTCACCACAAAGGAACCAGTCGCCTTTATCAGGGACCACAGTGACTAACTGAAGCAAGTACTTGGAACCACATTCTCACCGAAAGGCCACAGTAGAGAATCAGGAAACTTCAGGCGGTGATCAAGTCAGGGACCCAACCCGTGGAGGAGATGCCTGCAGAGCAGCCTTGTGAGTCAGGCCAGGGACCTCGCCGGTTAGCAGGGGTGAAGCTTGAGAAGTATCTGGAGTGCCAGGCTAAGGACCCAGCAGGGAAGCGTTGGTGACGCTTGAGGGAATATCACCGCAAACCTTGGAGGAGCTCAAGGGATTCAGATTTAGTGAGTCAAGAGGTCTAGTAAGAGACCGGGAGCTCAGAGTTGAAGAACTACAAGAGGCAGTTGTAGTGAAGCTAAAAGGACTGTTACGTTTGAGTTAGGAACTGTTAAAGACTGTTACCATAGGAGACAGCAATCCTGCAAGTGCAGATGTTGCTTCTTGCTGGGGCCTTTCCCTGCACGGCTGTCCTTCTATTGAAGTCTCGGAGTCTGCCAATTGAATTTGCAACTACCTAAGGGTGTCCTGGACCTAACCCTCTTTCCCTTAAAAATACAAAAAGGACTGTTAAAAGAAATAAAACCCCTTTTACATCCAAGAAGTGTCTGGCGCCCAATGACTTTCACCATCTTTGCACCCACTACGCCTCACTACCAACCAGATACAGAAGGATGTCAGCTATCTTTGGCGTTGGAGGTCCTCATTAGACTGGACAAGGCCAGAGACCTTGCTACACGAATAATAAAATCAAAATGGGTAATAAGCAACAAAAATAATGTGCAATGCTGGTTGCAATATAACATTGAATAGGGCAAACATATAGTGGGTATGTGAAAGGTGCAAAAATCTGCACCTAGCGGTATGAAAAAAGAAAAGAAAAAAAATAAGAGTGTAAAAAAGCACCCAAGTCTGAGTCAAGTCTAAAGATAAAGGAATATATCAGTAAAAGAAAATAGACCATCAAGTCTCCAAAACCAAATGCATTTGTAGCCACAAGCATTAAACAAATTCAGTTATACGATCAGGTATATGTACAGTATATAGCTCAGGCTTTCATGCTTGGATTTCTTGTTAAATACTATACCTTTTTTTTCAGAATCGGTAAAGTGCAAAGGAAAGCTATCAATGCCATCAACAATCTGCTAAGTTCACATGATTTGGACCCACGCTGCCAGAGGATTGAGATCAGAAATAAAATTGCTGCCCTCTATCTCCCACTGGTCAGCACTATTTTGATGGCCGTTCCTCAGCTACATGATTTTTCAGGTAATCTGATTTTTGGTGTGTTGAATGCCTCAAATAAAGGGGGATTAGGAGGGCACAGGGAGATAGGACAACTAAGTAAAGAGCTCTATTTTATGATCAAGAATCATTCAGTAGATTTTATTTTTATATTGAAGTACTCTGAGATGTTCATGCAGCATCACTTTTGTGTATGTTTAAAAAACCCAATTGAAGTTATAGATAAGCTATGTATATACATTTAGAAGACATTAAGGCTTGGTTTACATATATATGAATTGGATGCGGTTTTAACCGCATCCAATTCGCATAACATGTGAATCGGACCGGCTTTCAATTGAGCCGGTTCACACATGTGCAGGGCGGCAATTCAATAAAGCAATAAAGACACTTTTTTGCAGTGGTTCCCTTTAGAACTACCTGTGCCTATTTCAGGCAAGCATTTGCACCAGTTTTGCTAACATTACTGACATGTGTGACAAATTCAGATGATTCAAACTACCTCCACTTTAAGAACCTGTCACTATGGTGGTGACAGATTCTTAAGGAATTACTGACAGTTCGCAGAATAGGAAACTGTTAGTAATTAAGATCAGCTCTGGGCTGGCATTATGCTAGCACTCAGAGTGGGGCATGTCTGTGATGTTGTGTGTATGACAGCTTCCTGTACAGAGCTCTATACCCGGCCCCATTCAAGTGTTGCTTAGGAGATTCCCTGGCTGAAAGCTAAATGTAAACAGAGGGGTGGGGGATATTGGTGATATCATTTATGACATATGACAATGCCCATATCTGGGAAATGACTTGAGTCACTGGGTGGGCTGAGCCTGATAAGAAAGTGAGAGAATAGTTCCCAATTAGATACATCTTACTCTTGATTGACAGCTGGTGGATTCAAAAGAGGTTATTGAACCAAATAGCAGCTATGAGTTCACCTACTGCCATGCACTGTTAATCAACAGCAAAGTATACCTACCGGGGAACTAGTGACTCCAAAACTCCTAGACCATGCACCCATCAGTGTGTTGAGAACAGTACCCAGGTAGAGAGTACACCTGAGGAAGGAGTGTCCAGTATGGACACTCTGACCTTAGTGCTGGGCACCAACAGATTTATGTACCTGTCTGTGATGGTACGTGGATTGGCCACAAGCACCGACAATTTGGGTGCGGCAGCCCAATTAAATTCTAAAGCTATGGCACCCTTTATGAATCCCCAAACTGTATGAACAGATTCCACTTTCATAGTCTTACCACCGCTTGTCTGCAGTTTTGCAAGATGTCTAAAAATGACTGTGCAGTCCAATAGTCACCACTTTGGTTAGGTTGTTATTAGGACCTGGTGTTTTCAGTAACAGACCTGGTGAGACAGCCGCTCTAGTATGTGCAATGACACTTGTGGTTTGGCTGTTCCGCCAGCAGAGAGCACTGGAGAGAAGCGAGATTTTCACTAACAAAAATGTTGTTATCATACTGATTAAAAGCCCTGCGTGTCACAAAAAAATGGTTGCCTTACAGAATAAATGTATTGATGGGTAAAGGAAACCTGTCATGAAAAAAATGTATGGTTAAAATACATTTGTCTTTTTTACGGAGGTCTCACTAAAATGCTTTATGACATAATTTGCTTTTTGCAGGATCCAGTGATGCTCTAGATGTCTACTGACATTGTGCAATCTCAGAAAACTACCTTAGATGATATACATTGGGGAAAATGATGGTGGCATTGGTGCTTTCTGAATGTTAGCTGTTGTTCCACTGCAAAATGTTTAGTATAGGAGGTGTATGGTGGACACGCACATGCATATGATACTATCTTGTTTTGTAAAAAAAAAAGTTGAATTTTGCATATGTAATATGCATTCCTCAGAGCAATTCAGCTAGAACCAATATGTGTTCTTGAACACTGCCCTATGCTAAAATTCAGTAACAATTAAAATGTAAAATATTTGCTGATATACAGCCATAAGGATTGCTCTTTGTAATACAGAAACTTTTACAACTCAGTAAGGTAGATTGTGGTGGCTGAAAATAAGTTTTTTCATCTAAGCTGTTATATTGTACATGATAAAATGTGAAATAATAATTTAATGTATTAGTTCTAGATACACGGAGTGGAAAGATGCGTAGTCCAGATGAAGAAGCAGATACTCCCAGCACAATAAACCCAAGCGTTGCAATGGCTGTAGCAGGAAATCAGTTTGGCCTTAAACCACCCCCACTGGCGCTCACCTCTGTTGTAAGTCCATTGATGACCATGTGGTACCCATGGGTTCAAACAAGCCCAGTGAGAACCCAGGAAAAATTGTCAACTTTTCTCAGATAAATGCGCACATGCACAGCTCACTGTATATTCTGCAGGGGATTGTGAACAGGCAGGCAGGTGTATTTAATTGCAGCGAGACATTGCATGTCTCCTCTGCAATAAACACCCTGTCTGTTCACAGTTTTTTTAATTTTTTAAAGGGATATTCCCTTTTCATTCTCTGCAGTTTTCTTTCCTACAAAAGTGTTAGTTTACATTTGTTTAGTACTGATACTTTGGGAAGACATGAGAACTACTGAGGTTATGATGAGATGGGCTGCTGAGCATAAAAGAATCAAAAAGCCCTCCACTACAAAACTGACATGAAAGACAGTTGTTCTCTAAGCCCAACAAGTACAGTATGTCCATTAACCACTTAAGCCCCGGACCATTTCGCTGGCCAAAGACCAGAGTCATGCGACGTGGCTCCCAAACAAAATTGACGTCCTTTTTTCCCCACAAATAGAGCTTTCTTTTGGTGGTATTT
The DNA here is from genome assembly GCF_042186555.1 of Aquarana catesbeiana. Classification (NCBI taxonomy): domain Eukaryota; kingdom Metazoa; phylum Chordata; class Amphibia; order Anura; family Ranidae; genus Aquarana; species Aquarana catesbeiana. The sequence goes on from NC_133324.1 coordinate 398,835,687, forward strand.
GATCACCTCTGCGGTTTTTATTTTTTGCGCTATAAACATAAAAATAGTGACAATTTATTTTTTACTTTTTGCTATAATAAATATCCCCAAAAAATATATAAAAAAACAAACATTTTTCTTCCTAAGTTTAGACCGATACGTATTCTTCTACATATTTTTGGTAAAAAAAAATCGCAATAAGCGTTTATTGATTGGTTTGCGCAAAAGTTATCGCGTCTACAAAATAGGGGATAGTTTTATGGCATTCTTATTAATAATTTTTTTTTTACTAGTAATGGTGGCAAACTGCGATTTTTATCGTGACTGCGACATTATGGCGGACACATCGGACAATTTTGACAAATTTTTGGGACCATTGTCATTTTTACAGCGATCAGTGCTATAAAATTCTGATTACTGTAAAAATGACACTGGCAGTGAAGGGGTTAACCACTAGGGGGCTAGGAAAGGGTTAAGTGTGTCCTTGGGAGTGATTCTAACTGTTAGGGGGCGTGGCTACGAGTGACACGTCACTGATCACCGCTCCCGATCACAGAGAGCGGTGATCAGTGGCAACGTCGCTAGGCAGAACGGGGAGATGCTTGTGTACATTAGCATCTCCCCGTTCTTCCTCTCCGTGAGACGATCGCGGGTATCCCCACAGACATCGAGTCCGCGGGACCCGCGATCTGACTCACGGAGCTCCTGGCTGTCCAATAAAAATGCTGCAGTGGAGGCATGCCTCTCACTGCAATGTCATAGAAGGGGGCATGTGTCTAAAAGACAAATACTCCCTTCCAGCCCAGTCCTCTTAACTACAAGGAAAAAAACATGGGTTTGTGGGTATAAGATTTACCCACAATCCCATGTTTTTCTCACACAGTTAAGAGGGAGAATGAGAATCTGCTGCTGTTGAAAAGGTTTTTTTTTTATAAGATAATTTACTATTTATCTATTTACTGTGAAATTACTGGTTTGAAGTTATAACTTCAAACTTCAGTAATTTGTTCTTTAAACCACCTGCTTGAGTACAGTTTTTGAAAATATAGTAAATTACCTTAAAAACAATATATAATAATTATTTGTATATTAATTAACCCAGGCCAATTCTCACACTTCTCTCCTACATGTAATAATCATATTTTTTTTTGCTAGAAAATTACTCAGAACCCCCAAACATCATATATATATTGTTTTAGCAGGCGGGAATAAAATGGTGGTTGCTGAAACTTTTTATTTTACACGGTATTTGCGCAGCAATTTTTCAAACGCGTATTTTTTTGGAAAAAAACTGTTTCATGAATATTTAAAAAAAACACTAAAGATAACCCGATTTTTTTTTTTGTATAATGTGAAAGATAATGTTATGCCAAGTAAATGGATACCTAACATGTCACGCTTTAAAATTGCAAACACTCGTGGAATGGCGCCAAACTTCATTACTTAAAAATCTCCACAGGTGATGCTTTACATTTTTTTACAGATTACATGTTTAGAGTTACAGAGGAGGTCTAGTGCTAGAATTATTGCTCTCGCTCTAACAATCACGGCATTTGTAACCTGTGTGTATCTGGCTCTGATACTAGCCAGTGCCTCACCAGCCACTGACCTCAGCTCACGTCCCTGTCAAGCAGTAATATTATTGTACAGAACTTCGACCCCAGAGGAAAAGTACTATACCTGCTGAAAGAGCATGGCATATCAATACCATAGCCCTATCAGGCTTTGATAATGTGTGGTAGGCGATGTCCATTGCATCTCAGTCCAAAGTTACTGCTACACTGCTATTAATGCTGTACATCCTAAATAAAAACTATTTCAATCTGTTGTATTTCTATCTGTTACATATTACAGCAAGTACCAAGTGATCCATTTTGTCTCTCTCCAGCCTCTTAAGATGTACTCCACATTAAGCCCAGAATGTACACGGAACCTACTTACCTGCTTTCTGTGGATCATGAAAAATGCAGAACAGAGTGTCATCCAAAAGTGGCTTGCCTACTTAACACCTCTACAGCTGAACAGAGTACTCGATCTACTATATATGTGTGTCTCCTGCTTTGAGTACAAGGTATTTATTTAACAGTCCATAACAGTCACCCATTATTCCTCGGTATGTCTGCCAAAAATGGCATAGCTCCCAAGGACTGTTTCTGCATGAATACGATGTTTTTTTTAATAGTTGCAACAATTAGGAATCCTATTCTTTCAGGGAAAGCAATCACCAGACAAGGTGAGCACTTTGGTGCTTCAGAAGTCTAAGGATGTAAAAGCTCGCTTGGAAGAAGCATTGCTACGTGGCGAAGGAGCTAGGGGAGAAATGATGAGACGCTGGAAAACAGGTATCTACTTAGAAGCTAGTCTATAGCAAGTGTTTAAGAACTTCTTTTGAGTTTTTAGCCCAGAAAAACTAAAAGTTTATACAATCCCAGGTACTAGGTAGCCAATATGTAAGGGTTTTCAACCACTTTAAAGTAAATCAGCTTTAAAAATGGAAACAATCGTATACTAAAAGTTTAATTAGAGGAAGGTATGCATACCCTTTATTTTAATGTCAGAATACCTCTAGAGTACCACCAAGCTCTCCTGAAGTGCATTTGTAAATACTGACCCCTAGGGAAAAGAACTGTAGGCAAACCTGCCGCTATCCAGCAATACAATGCTCAGGAAGGCCTAGATATAAGCACATATGAGACAGTGACATTCATTTTTTCTCAAGTCAGAAGTTGCATAGGTATTTCAAGGGGGCTCTGGGGTGATATTGATGGACCAATGGTGAAATTAAAGATATTCCCTTTTCATTCTCTGCAGTTTTCTTTCCTACAAGAGTGTTAGTTTACATTTGTTTAGTACCGATACTTTGGGAAGACATGAGAACTACTGAGGTTATGATGAGATGGGCTGCTGGGCATAAAAGAATCAAAAAGCCCTCCACTACAAAACTGACATGAAAGACAGTAAATTGTTCTCTAAGCCCAACAAGTACAGTATGTCCATTAACCACTTAAACCCCGGACCATTTCGCTGGCCAAAGACCAGAGCACTTTTTTGCAATGCAGCAATGCGTCGCTTTAACTGACAATTGCGCGGTCGTGTGACGTGGCTCCCAAACAAAATTGACGTCCTTTTTTTCACACAAATAGAGCTTTCTTTTGGTGGTATTTGATTACCTCTGCGGTTTTTATTTTTTGCGCTATAAACATAAAAATAGTGACAATTTTGAAAAAAAAAACGCATTATTTTTTACTTTTTGCTATAATAAATATCCCCCAAAAATATATAAAAAAACCCTTTTTCTTCCTAAGTTTAGACCGATATGTATTCTTCTACATATTTTTGTTAAAAAAAATCGCAATAAGCGTTTATTGATTGGTTTGCGCAAAAGTTATCGCGTCTACAAAATAGGGGATAGTTTTATGGCATTCTTATTAATAATTTTTTTTTACTAGTAATGGAGGCAAACTGTGATTTTTATCATGACTGCGACATTATGGCGGACACATCGGACAATGTTGACACATTTTTGGGACCATTGTCATTTTTACAGCGATCAGTGCCATAAAATTGCACTGATTACTGTAAAAATGACACTGGCAGTGAAGGGGTTAACCACTAGGGGGCTAGGAAAGGGTTAAGTGTGTCCTAGGGAGTGATTCTAACTGTTAGGGGGCGTGGCTACGAGTGACACGTCACTGATCACCGCTCCCGATCACAGGGAGCTGTGATCAGTGACAGCGTCACTAGGCAGAACGGGGAGATGCTTGTGTACATTAGCATCTCCCCTTTCTTCCTCTCCGTGAGACGATTGCGGGTATCTCCACAGACATTGATCTGACTCACGGAGCTCCTGGCGGCGCGCACGCGTCCGCAAGCCGCCTCTTAAAGGGCAACATACAGGTACGTGATTCTGCCTGTACGTGCCCTTCTGCTGCAGTATATCTGCGTGAGGTGGTCAGACTGCTATACCATGATGATTAGGCCTTTGAGGTATAGGTACTTGAGAGTTGGTATGTCTTACACTGAGGTGAGAAATATTGGGGCACAATGTAATTAGTACACAACTGGTACTAATCATGTGATTATAGTATATATAGTATATAGTAATATTATGGATTAAAGAATATTTTTTCTGAATGAAATGAGTGAAGCAAAGTGGGCAGTCATCATCATATTTAGAACTGAAGCAGGTAAGCATTTGCTATGAAGCTTGCTAAAACCCTGCATAACTAAAGTAATATTTTCTTGGGTTTTCAATCTTTTATGTATATTACTTGAATTTCATTTTATTTTTAAATATTTTTTTTTCATTTTTTAAACCTTTGTTCCAAGTAGCTACTGCAAAAGAAAAGAAAATATTGATGTGGAAAAGGAGAGATTCAAGAAAATTAAGCAAAAATAGTATTAAGCACGGACTTGTAGAGGATGGATTAGATTTGGTCACCTTAGAGAGTTGCAGCCTATCTGGCTGAACCCCATAGCCGATGGGCGCTAGCCGCCATATTTTTTTCCCTAGATTGCCTGTGCGGCAATAGATGGTGTGAATGGCTGTGTGTTTTGTTTCGTCTTATTTATTTTTTGGTTTGAATGTGCAGAATGTATATATGGTCTCCAGAAGCTTTAATCTTATTGATGTTTGCTCTAGGTTAAGACTCCATTGGTATAGTAAGGGAAGCCATATTGGTTTCACTATGGAAGCCCCATTTTCTAGGTGTCGTGCTGTATGGGTCAACCCAGCAACCTCTGCAAGTGCTACATATTATGTTTTGCCTTTTTTTTTTCCTTTTCTTCTTTCTCTGATGAATATGATTTTGAAGGTTTATTATGAGTTTTTATAAGAGTACGGTATTATCCTGGAATATTAGAGGCCTCCATAATACTAGCAAACATACTGCTATGTTTACAACTTTAAAGCATTACAATCCCACTATTGTCTGTTTACAAGAAATCCATCTGACAGAGGAGTATTTACATTTTTTGAAACAGGCTAAGTACTTTATACAATATCATTCAGTGTATACTAACTATTTTAGGGGTGTAAGTATATTAGTTGCAAATGGAAACCCAATTAGGATATTGCAATCACTGATTGATAAAATGGGGTAATGTATTTTTTTATTGTGTAATTGGGATTCGTATATGTGTATTTTGGCAAATGTTTACATACTCCCATCATTTAATGTGGAGGTGTTGAAGCATTTGCTCCAATTTGTCATAAGTAATCCCTTGGTTCCGCTCACTGTAGTTGGAGACTTTAATAATACACTGGATCCGACCCTAAATATATTTAAATGTTTTCAACCTCTCAGCCCTAGGGAATATACACCATTTGCCCGCTACATCTCCGAAGCAGGGCTTATAGATCTCTGGAGGTGCAGTCATCCTCTGTATTCATTCTTGCTTCTCATGTACACATTTTGTCTTTGTCACATATTAATTTAGTTTTAGGAAACTAGTTCGCTTATTTATTGTCACCCCAGGTTAACTACCTTGCTAGGGGATTGTCAAACCATTCTCCAGTTTTTCAGATTATTAATCTAGGCCTCAAGCATTTTGGCAATTAAATCCTTTTTAGATTACTCTTTTTGAACATACAGATTAAATATTATTATTAACTGAATAGTTTTTTAATTGATAACAGACATTCAGCCCCCCCCCCTTTAATAGTGTGGGATACATTAAAGGCTTATCTCAGGGGTTTATGTTTAAAAGGAGTATAAGCAATTAAAACTAATTCTAGGAAATGGAAAACCGGTGCTAGGCAGCGAGTTGACGAGACCGAACAGGTATATCTAGTTAATCCCAATAGGGAGACAGAACAGGAAAGGCTTGATGCTCAGGAATTTTATCGCTCGAAAGCTATACGCTGTGTGGAATAAAAAAGTTTTTTTGCCTCCAAAATTTTTTGGGGGAAGGTGAAAAAACTAGACATCTGTTAGCAATGGTGGCTAGATCACAGACACAGTCTGCCCACATACCTGCTCTGCGATTATCCACAGATGACATAGTTATGGATACTCCTTCTATAATACAGGGATTTAGACTGTTTTTTGAAGATCTTTATGTTTCTTAAGCTTCATATAGTGAGCATGATCTTTATAATTTTCTGAATGAGGTTACCTTGCCTGAACTGGGGGAAGCAGATATAAAGGTTTTGAATGCACCCATTACTTTTAGAAGAATTACAGGCAGCAGTTGCAACTTTCCCTAATGCAAAGTCTCCAGGGAGTGATGGATTGCCCATCGAGATATATAAAACTTTTGGTGATACACTCCTACTGGAGCTACTTACCACAATAACAGATGCTAAAATACTGGGCAAACTCCCTCAGTCTATGTATGAAGCAATTATTGTGCTGTTATTAAAAGCAGGGAAGGATCCGATGGTAGCAGATTCTTATAGACCAATATCCCTGTTAATGACAGATCTTAAAATATTGACTAAGGTGTTGGCTACCAGACTAAAGTTATCTAAAGTTATCTAAAGTTATAGTAAAACTTGTGAATTCAGACTAATGCTAGCTCGTTAGGCCGGGCTTCTCCTACGGGTCACAGGAGTGCAATCCGTTTTGCACTCCTGTGACCCGTTTTTAGCAGAGACTGGTCTGAAGTCCACACTCTGCTGACGTCACACAGATCAGTCCAGGCATTGCGTCATCCCCACTCTGGAAGTCTGGATCCGCCAGGTGCCTGAACTGATGGCCATCTCAGCCTCTCAACGAGCCACTGAGACGGCCGCTCCCAACCCCTCCACTGCTCAGCATTTCAGTGAGCTTGGAGGAGCAGAGCAGGAGAGTTGCTGACTAACAGGCAGCAGTTCTCTGCTCTGGGAGCTGAGAGAACCGAGCCATTGGTGATGTTCGATGGCTTTGATACTCAGTACAGAGATGACGGGGACAGATGCAGCATCGGTGCGATGCTGCATCCACCTAGGTAAGTATGAATATGGGAAAAAAAATTCCCATACTCCTCTTTTAAAGCGGGAGTCCGGCGACCAATCTTTTTTTTTTTTTTTTTTTAGGTCATTGAGACACTTTGCTAACCCCAAAATAATACTCACAGTTTGGGTGTAATATTTCTGCCTCTGTCTGTTTTCGTACTGAAGAATAACTTAAAAAATGTGATGCTGGCTGTTTCCATCTTGCTTGTGGGCATGTGAAGCCCACAAGCATTGATTTCCTGGATGCGGTGAATGCTGTTGATTCACAGCTTGTTCACACGCATGATCATTGTTTCTGCACTGAATCTTGGGAAGCCTGACACTAAGCTCCCAGGAGACAGTGCGGCGCCGGGGAAAGGCAATAAACACGCCTACTCCCAGGGGAGGAGAGACAGGAAGTGCCACAATAAAGTACAATATAAAGGTAATTACAACGATAACAAAAATTTTCATGCGGCATTTGAACATCTATGCAATTAACTTAAGGGGGTAAGATTAAGTTAAAAATTTGAGTGGAACCCCGCTTTAACCAAAGTTTAGTAGCAACTTCTAAGCGGGGACAAATAACAAAGTCTTATAGTGCATTGCTACAGAAAATGTCAAAATCAAATTCTGTGAGATGCAGGACATATTGGCAAATGGACATTGGCCCCCTTAATGATGAGGAGTGGTCAGTTGTCCTTAATAATGTAGGACAAGTATTTCTTTCTGCATCCCAGAGACTTACCCAACTTTTTATTATACACTGTGCATAATATACCCCCCAGAAACTTTTGAAGTGGCATAAGAGGGATACTCCTTGCTGTCCACGATGTGAAAGGGAGGTTGGTACATACGATGTGGAGATGTCTGAAGTTGGTTGGGTATTGGACCTTAGTCCTGGATACTATTAATAAGGTGTTCAGGACTAATGCCCTCATGGAACCCAAGATATTTATATTGGGGTGGCTGGATGGAGAATTGTATACCCCTCAGATGTATACGGCAATTCTTCGATTACTGTTGATAGTGCAGAAATGGACCCTCTACGACTCCCCCAACTCACTCTTTGTGGGTAAAATCCATGAATTAAGTTCTTCAAAGAGAACATATGGTTTATCAACATAGGGGATACCCAAATAAATTTAAAAAATGTAAATGGTTAGACACTCCAGGGTTGATCTCCTCAGAATTAGTTAGAGATGGTTTGTTAGAATGTAACACATAAATGGGACTTGACTTCTTTTTTTTTTTTTTTTTCTTGAAAGTGGAGGGGAACAATAAAGCACTTGGAAGCTAATAGATGGAAGTTTGTAAGATTATAACATATATAAAATTGGTGGTAGGATATACATAAATAGTGGTTCTATTAATTATTTAACACAAAAATAAAATATGGGAAATTGTGGAGAGTCTCTCAGATATTTAGAGAGTCATATACATATATGTTATATCTATAAAATGGGGAGGTTGTAGAGGGTATGGGTATATGTGTGTGTGTTAGTGTAGGCATGTGTTTATATATGTGTGTGCATGTATATGTATGTACGTACATATATTCATGGGTAGATTAGTGTTTATGAATAATTAAGTATTCACTGTATGTCAGTGGAGTGTCTAGCTATCAAGATACCTGGAGACAAGTGTTTTGTTTATTAAATTGTATGAATGTGTTGTGTAAAAAGGAAAAAGGAAAAGTTTAATAAAGAGTATTTCAAGAAAAAAAATAGTTTATAAAAACTGATCTCGAGTATGGGGTAAAATATAAAGCATTGCTTTGTTTAAAAAGATGTAGGAGATTTAAAGTAGGCACAAAGGTTGAAACTCAATTAATAAAATAGCTAGGAGGATTTTTTTTCAATGGAATGGTTCAAAATGTGGCTTGTTTAGTCTGTAAAAAATGCTTTAGTGGTTATACCCAGAGCTTTTACCTTTCTAATATGCACTAGTAAGTGACAACTGTAGTATGATTGGTTGTAATAGGCAAGGGTTCTCCTTATACGTGGGAGTCTGCAGAGGTTTGTAAAGTGTTAAATCTCTTAAAGAACATCTACCTCCTTTATATTGTTAAGCAGTAAAAGTTATATCCTCGTGGCACTTGGTTTATTCCAAAATGTGCCTGTCACTGGTAAGGCAAGATAAAACTGCCTGTTGATGATATAAGTGCAAAGGAAGAACAGCACCGTCAACATTTAGTTTCCAAGTCACCTTTTATTCCTTCTAGTATGCTGTGTGCTTGGCGAAATAAAAAACCCAAAAACTTGTGAACTAAATCATTGCTCAGATGGTTCGTAAAGTACATTTCACAGGGAACCCCAGAAACGACTGTAGATGGAGTATACAAATACTAAATGTTAGTTTAGCACATCAAATGGATGTTTTCACACTGGATAGATGAACGGTCAGTTCAGTGGCTTTCTTTGAGTGCATTCTTTTCACTGAACAGGTTTTGCTGAATACAAGTGCTATTTTATTCATACATAACTGCTAATTTTCAGGCTTGCATCTTTAGTCAGTAATGAAAAGTCGGCATTTGTTTGACAAAATACATCATTGTTACAGGATGTGTTTTAATAAATCATGCATGAAAATTCAAGGACTATTTATGCATAGGTTGTCATTTGAAATTATGGGTGACATTGTCTTTTTCTGTAGCGGGGAATGACAAATATGCTGGCCTTAATGAGAACCTGCGGTGGAGGAAGGAGCAGACACACTGGCGCCAAGCTAACGAGAGACTAAATATGTAAGTACCTTTACTTTGTAATTGATAATGTTACTGGTATCAATGAGAACAATAATATATTATAGTGGGGTTATGATATAGTATAGAATGCAAAACACTGAGTGTAATAACACATTGCAGTAGGCATAAATTACAGTGGATGAGATGAGTGAAAACATGGTGTTATTAGAGAGGTTGTTCATGACGTACATTGTTCCTTGTATGGAAGAGAAGGAGGAGCGTAACATGACCGGACAGGTAGATAAACTATTTAAATAAATGTAAAAAATATTGAAAGATAAGTAATAAATAACTAAATGTGTATCAATAAATGTTGCTGTGATGAATAGATTGCAGAGCTACATTTGTTTGCAGTATACTGCAATTTACTTCAACAAACAGCTGTTGTATTGTGTGCCTTTGTTTTTATGATGGATATCACTTTTGAATAAAGTCTTTTTATAACAGGGCCAAGGCCGAAATGGACCAGGAAGCCATCATGGGTGGAAACTTGGCTACTGAAGCCAACTTGATTATTCTGGATGTGGTAGAAACTATATTACAGGTTAGATTTCATGAACATTGTGGACTTGTTCATGTTGAATCACTAAAATAGTTTTCTGCATATCATAATTCTTTCTTTGGGGGGAGGGGGTTTGAACCAATTTCTAGTGTTTTCAAGTTCTTAGATTTTTGGGTTTTATACACTATATGCAGAACCAGATTTTTCTCTTATAGGCCAGATACCCGAAACTAGTTTACCAAGACTTACATTATTGTAACATTAGCATTATGTTATTTTTGCATGTCTGCATAGACAACATCAGAACTATGCTGACAGAACCAAAACTTCTACAGAGATACAAACTGTACTGTTTTGCAAAAAAAAAACAGGTTAACCGAGACCTTAGCAGTACTATACTGACACAAGCATAAACATGTCTACTGAGACACAATATATCCCATACTGACATAACCAGAACTGTCAACAGAGACACAATCAGTACCCTACTGACACAAGCATAAACATGTCTGCAGACACAAAATCAGTACCATACTGACATAACCAAAAACATGTCTGCAGAGATAGAATACAACACTAGCACAAGCAGGAGGGGGTTGGGGGCATGGCAGGGAAGATATAGAGAGGTCTAGTGGGGCAGATGGCTGTAGAAGTGACTGTGGATGGGGCTGAAGTATACTTCAGGTGGGTGGAGGGTTCTGGATGGGTCTTGCTGCAAATTACAAGTGACTGAGGGGCTGTTGAGGAGGCTTGGGAGCAGATAGTTGGGGGTGGAATGTGGATGGTGCTGGGGGTTGCTGCAGGTAGCTAAAGGGCACTACAATAATCTGGGTGCACCCTGGATGGCTGAGATGCACTGAAAGGGGATGGGTCCAAGGGGAAATACAGGTGGCTGGTGAGCTGTGTATGGAGCCTGGGAGCACTGTAGGTGGCTGGGGAGCTGTGGATTGGGCACACTGCAGTTAGCTGGGGGACAGGGGCACTTTAAGAGGGATGGAGGCATTGCAAGTGGCACTGCCAGTAACTGAGGAGCTGTTGAAGGGGCTAGAGGGCACTGCAGGTGGGTGGGGTTGTTAATAGCAGTGTAGAGTTGGCACAGGACACTGCAAGGGGCTTAGAGACACTGATGAGGGGCTGTGGCTTGTGGAGGGGATAAGGGGGCACTGCCAGTGGCTGAGAAGGGTACTGTAGAGATAAATGTCAGTGGCTGAAAGTCTCTGGGGGTTAGGGGGGGGGGGGGCTACTGTGTAAACAGATGCTGAAGCTCCCCTTCCCTCCCCAACACTTACTATTTAGACCTCTGTCAGACCAGTGTATGTGCAGGTGCAGTGGTTAAGCCAACTAAAGTACTTGGAAGGAGACACAATGCCTGCATAAATAAGCCCTGCCCCCCTCACCCTGGGAAGTTCTTGGCTGTGTGTGCAGGGGATATTTATTTCGTAAGCAGTATAAGCAGTGTGCCCCAATAATACTACCCAGAAGGTGCGATTTCAGTTTATTTTACTTATAATCAACAATATGGGTGACAAGAAGTCACCCTAGGCCAGTGATGGCGAACCTAGGCACCCCAGATGTTTTGGAACTAGGTTTCTCATGATGCACATGCACTCTGCAGTGTAAGTATAAGAAGTGGGTGCTGCGCTGACCTGATATAATAAAGGGATCTAATACCCTATAACAGTGTAAAATCAATATATAGGAACTGTGGGATTATGTGTGAATAGACATAATAGTGTAGTAGTTTCAAACAAAGCGGTATTTTATTAAGGTTAAAAATGCATGTACTCACATGAAGTAAATGCACAATGCATACATCTCCTATGAAGTCACGTGATCGGGTGACGTCACGCGTAGGGACGGGATAGGCACTTCCACAGACGGAGATTGACGAGCTCGCCGCTCGTAGGAGATGTATGCATTGTGCATTTACTTCATCTGAGTACATGCATTTTTAACCTTAATAAAATACCGCTTTGTTTGAAACTACTACACTATCTGGTACCCCTCTGTTCTTTTATGTGTGTGCTCCGCTGGCACTGAGGGATTAAAGCACAGGGACCACCGGCTCCAGTCCAGGGACCCCAAAGAGAGACCACCTCCTCCAGCTTTTACCTTTTATGCGATTGTCCCATTACCTTAAGGTAAGGGGCCACCTTTTACTTGTGTGTGTTTTGCACGAAGAGGACAGACACACTCTCTCTCTTTTGGCACCCCACTGGCTGTTTTGTTGCACATCGAACTTTTAAAGGAGTGAAATCTCCATATGGTTTATCTCTGCGTTTGTATTGACACACATGTTTGGTGTGTTGAAGGACATTTCCTGGATTTTATGTTATTGTGGCGATAAGGTCTGAGCAGTGATCTACACATACGCCACACACTTATTTTGCACTTTTTGCGTTGTTTGCACAATTTGCAATATATTGCTTGGTTTGCACAATTTTGCTTATTTGCACTATATATATTATATATGTCATTGTTTTATATGCAGAAGGAATTGTTTGTATGGTTCCTGCAATTTCACAGTGTTTGCTTGCACAGATAGATGTATTTATAGAAGATTTTTTATGTATCTTTTTGTTTACACATCAGCACTATGGCACTTTAAGTTTTTGCACATGCTGCTATGCATGCAAGAGGATTGACTATGTTTGTTCCCTGCATGCTTAGTATTGTCACTGTTGATACATGTTGATGAGTAGAGCACGGGTTAGTGTTTTATAGATTACACACTGTGTGTATTTTTTAAATAGAAACGACGTATGATTTTTTATTATTGTCTATTCACACATAATCCCACAGTTCCTATATATTGATTTTACACTGTTATAGGGTATTAGATCCCTTTATTATATCAGGTCAGCGCAGCACCCACTTCTTATACTTTTACCGCCTATGGGCTTTGTTTGATCCCATTTGGTGTCCGCAGCTGTCCATGTGTACACTTTTTTCCAAGGTAGCGCAGGAATAACTTACACTTTTCACTCTGCAGTGTAGTTGAGCATTATGGGAAATGTAGTGCCAAAACATCTGGGGTGCCAAGGTTCGCCATCACTGCCCTAGGCCATGGCCTGTGTGGACTAGGCTGAAATTTGGCTGTGACTCTACAACTAAATTATTGAGATCAGGTAGTCCATAAATAAATGGATTAATAAGCTGGATATGTTGGAACTTGAGTTCAAGTTGAACACCTTTTGAGATCAATTGGAACAACAATTGTGGTCTTCTTGTCCAACATTACCTCACAAATGCTTTTTTTGCAGAATGGGTCATATATTCACAGACACAATCCAAAACTTGGAGATGAGCCTTTCTAGAAGAATGGAGGCTGGTATAGTCAAAAAGGGGGTCAGTTCCATATTAATGTCCATGGTTTTCAATCAAATCTCCCACAAGTTCATCGAGGTGTGATGGCCAGGTGTCCACTAACTTTTGACCTTACAGTGTATGTTGTACATTATTGGAACTGATCTTGCATTGTCTAAGATGTTAAGCACTTGAATCACCTTGGTGACAATCTAAACCACCCTTTAGCCCCTTTAGGATTTCTATTTTAATATGAGTGAGCCAAATTCGCAGAGCAAACTTTACCCTATGTTAACTAGTTATACGGAGTGAAAGGAAAGGTGAAAAAGAATTTCAGTGAAAAGTTAAACCTAAGTGGCAGTGGACTGGGTTTCAGAGATGAGATTTGCAGAGGTTTTCTTCTCATCCTGCAAAACAAAATATCTCACACTGGGAGTCGAAGTGACAAAACCCTGGAAATATTGTACAGTTCCTCTGGGAAAGTATGCTTTCTATGTAATATTTTTGTTTGCTATATGATCCTTTAAGCCACTGTTAATTATTTTAGGTCAGCCTATCTGCAGATTGCAAGGATAATCAACTTGGAGGAGTCCTTAAAGTACTTGTGCACTCTCTGACCACCAATCAGAGCAACACCTACCTGGCTCATTGCTTTTCTTCCATCAGACTACTTATCATCAAGGTATGGTAACTATTTAGTCAGAAAGCTGATGTTGTACTGCAAAGTAACCAGAATGTAATCTAAGGTTTTACCCATCACTGAATACATGCAAGGCCCGTGGGCAGTTATGAGTTAATGTTACTGCCCAATCCACACCCTATTACTCATTTAAAAGGAGTCATCAAAGAATATATTCATATTACATAAATGAGGGATCACTGGAGAATGGTATGGCAGGGGGTGGATGCTGTTGGGTGATCATCCGATTACCTAATTTAAAAATAATTTTACTGATAAAATATGCTGTTGCTTTACATAAAATGCAGTTGTGGTGTGATTTTAGGCCCATGTCACACTTGCAATCCCGTTCCATGTTTTATACATATATATATAATTTTCACTGAAAATTTTAAATCTTAAAGAAAAAAGATTACCCAATCAAATGCAAGGAAAATAAAAACAAATTTGTTGCTTGCTAGTGATTGGATGATTGAAGTCAGTGGAGCTTCACCTCATTCGCCTCATTCCTTTCAAAGTGAACAATGTTTCTGCCTGTAGCAAATCAACCCCAATGGAGTTGATTTACTAAAGGCAAACAGGCTGTTGACTTTGAAAAGGGAATTTTTGCCTAGCTTAGTAAATGCGGTAAAAATGTATTTTGCAAAGTATAAGAAAAATAAAGAAAAAACTGCGCTATAAACCAAGTGAACAATTGATCGTTGAAAAGCTGAAATCCCGACAATAAACATCAATTGTGGAGTAAACATAAGAAAAATGAGGAATTGCGCTAATACATGTGCAAAATAACATAAAAATCTTAAGTGAAAAAATTTGATAATATGTGTAAACGAGGATAAATATAGATATCAGTTGATTGTGATCCACCCAAATGTCCCATCAAGTGAAAACTCAATATAATGTAATAGTGACTCCAAATCACCCGCAAATAATGCAAAAAGAGTCCAAGTGATAATTTGTAATTAATCCGTGACAGCAAAGGAGGATCCACCACCGAGAATAGAAGGGGTTACTCCTTACCAGATGGCCATGACCCCCCACTACAGAGGATCACAGCAAGCAGATAACCTTGTAAGACAGAAAATGGAAACTTCTATCGGCATCCACTAGAGGTCATCTCACCGTCAGCCACACCAGCAAAACTCATGGCAGGGATGCACCATTTTCCACATCTTATTTGTAACTCGCAGATTGCGTTCCACAACTCTATTGTTTGCTTCTGCATTTGCATAATATTGCCTTACATTACAATATCTGCGAGTTACAAATAAGATGTGGAAAACAGCTTCTTTGTACAGATTTGTGTACTGACCATCCGAAAAAATCGAACGTGGAGCCGTCGTCTGCCAAAAATTTACTAGCCTGTCATCCAACATTTGTTGTCCGAAAATAGGAAAACAATTGTCTAAAGGAGCGTAATAACGCTCCCTTTATGTATTCTATGGTGCATCCCTGCCATGAGTTTCACTGGTGTGGCTGACGGTGAGATGACCTCTAGTGGATGCCGATAGAAGTTTCCATTTTCTGTCTTACAAGGTTATCTGCTTGCTGTGATCCTCTGTAGTGGGGGGTCATGGCCATCTGGTAAGGAGTAACCCCTTCTATTCTCGGTGGTGGATCCTTCTTTGCTGTCACGGATTAATTACAAATTATCACTTGGACTCTTTTTGCATTATTTGCGGGTGATTTGGAGTCACTATTACATTCTATTGAGTTTTCACTTGATGGGACATTTGGGTGGATCACAATCAACTGTTATCTATATTTATCCTCGTTTACACATATTATCAAATTTTTTCACTTAAGATTTTTATGTTATTTTGCACATGTATTAGTGCAATTCCTCATTTTTCTTATATTTTGCAAAGTATACCCAATCACATGGAAGAAAAATTATTTTGGCGGCTTGCACATTATTGCATGATGGCAGTCAGCAGAACTTCACCTCATTCACTATGCCACAGAAAAATTTTCTTGCAAAGTGAACAGTCTATTTGCCAATAGTAAATCAACCCCAATGTCTATGAAAAATTAGGAAAAATAGTATCACCAGTAAAATTCATTATCCCTTTATACATTTACTATGTAGTTTTAAATTTACTCAAAGCTGACTAAATAAAACATGGAAAGGATTATTATACCTGTCTAACCTTGTGATTTTTTTATAGTTTGGGGACTTTCTGTTCGAAGAAGAAGTGGAGCAATGTGCTGACCTCTGCCAGAAGGTCTTATATCATTGCAGCAGTGCTTTGGAAAGTACAAGGAGCCAAGCATGTGCCACCCTTTACCTGATCATGAGATACAGCTTCAGTAGTACCAGTGTAAGTGATCCTGCAAATATATTGAAGTATAGAAATATAGGATTTTGCTTGATGCTATACTCTGTTTACATTTATCCAACTATTTTTAACATTTGATTTTAACATTACCATACACAACATCAATAACGTTAATCAATAGTAAATGTCATATCCTTTAAGTAGCAATTGGTCAATCCAAAGTGCTATTTCAGGTGAACATCAGGGGCGATCAAAGGATTAAGTGTGTGCCTGACCAGTGCTTTACTACTGTGGTGGTGGTGGGGGGGTGATTGTACTAGGAGAAGGCATGGATCGGTGCCCTTGCTTAGCAGAGACACAGGATCCATGTCTTCTGTAGTGACAGAACGGCGATCTGCCTTGTTTACATAGGCAGACTGCCATTCTGCTTGTGTACCGAAGCATCGGTGGGTGATGGTGTACATCGAGACTGCAGTACCCGCCAATCGGCTCCCGCTGTGTCGGATCACGTAATAGGTATGTGATCCTGCTCAGGGGAGCCACCTTGCCACCGTATATATACAGTATACAATCAGCAAGTGGTTAAAGTGGTTGTAAATCTCAGACATGTGAAATATGAACAGTGGACATCTCTCTATAGTGTATAATTTTCTCAATTATGTAAAAATGTATAAAGTTTGTGAGTATGTGCTTCCGGGGTCAATATGTATCAACTTTATGAAGAATTAGTCTCCAGACACATCTGTTAATAATCACCTTCTTAAATTTTAGGGCCTTATTACCTCCAAACCATCTTTTTTGCATGTCTTGACTTGAATCTCAGTAAAAGAAACAAATTAATTTCTAGCAAATGTGGTTATGTATATTTCATCTAGAACTTTGCCCGAGTGAAAATGCAAGTTACCATGTCATTAGCCTCACTGGTTGGGAAGTCACAGGATTTCAATGAAGAGTTTCTGCGTAAATCACTGAGGAGCATTCTAGCATATGCTGAGGAAGATGAAGATATGCAATCTACTTTGTTTCCTGCACAGGTAATGTACATGCAGCAATTACTGTAAAAACATAATTGTATGTAAATGTGCGATACAATGAGATCTAATGCACCAGTGTAAGTTGGCACCACACTTACCATCAATGTTGGAAGACACTACCAATGTAAGGGTTTGTTTCTCCACTAAGCACCAATTTAGGGGGGTACTACACTTATTACCAGTTCAAGTTGGCACTTCTTCAATGACCACCAGTTTAATAGGCAGACATTTCTCCACTGACAATAAATGAAATGCAGCACTCAACTGACTACCAATGTAAGGGGGACTACACTATCAATGTAATGGGGCACAATGCAATGGGGCACTTTTTCATTGGCCACTAACATACAGGGGCACTTTTCCACTGACTTTTACATCAATCTAAAAAAATAAATTACACTTGATGGAAATGTGTCTTTTTTCAGCCTAACTATGTACACTGACCATCACTGCTAGAAAGCACTTCTACACCAGCCACCAATGTGAGAGGACAACACAATTTTTAGCTTTTGCTTTACTTTTCTTTTTCATTTCATGATTATTTTAATTTCATGATTAATTTCATGATTATTACTAAAAAAATGTTTTCTTGTATACAGCAGAGAGGTCAAGTACACCATGTACACCACTGACCTGATCTGATCATCATTTTCTTTTGCAATCTAAGGCTCGGTTCACACTGCTACGACTTGGGATCCGACTTGTGAAACCCCAAGTCCCATGACATGTGAAATCCCATGTTAGTCAATGAGAGCTGTCTTAATTAGCACTATTGAAGTCGCTCTGGCTTTATAAAAGGCTCCTGTACTACTTCAAGGCGACTTCTATCCAACTTGTGCCCATAGACTTTAATGGAAGTCGCCTCCAAGTTGGATCCTTAACTATATTATTGTGATTTGAATCCGACATCACAGGAAGATTACCTAGGCAGTGCATGTCATCTTCCTGTATGCTGTTATCTCTGTATACCTGCACAAGACAAAGTCGCATCAAAGTAGTGCTTAAGCTCCATCAAGTCGACAGGAAGTCGTCTGGCAAAATCGCACAGTAAGTCGCATGACTTTCAAGTCACAGTAGTGTGAACCGAGCCTAAGTTGCACTTAAATAGCCAAAGTAGTCAAAGAATATCAGTCTAAACAAAGATCTTACAATAGTTTCTAATGGGAGACCTACAGTATCTAAGCTGTAACTGTCCTTGGACCAGGGGTCACATTGGCATAGTACACCTGCTGCATCTCTACATCATAACAGGTGTAATCAGCATTTCTCTGTCCTCCTCAACTTTTATAATGTTAGATGGAGTTTGTAGGCATAAAGAAGCATAAATACCCAATTGTATTTAATGTTGCCACACCAAGGGCTAATGGAATCGATAAAGATATTACTCATGTATGAGGGGGCTCTTTTCTGGTTTCTCCACCCTGGGGCTATTATTTGTGCTTTTGCAACCTTTTGTATGTTTCTTTTAATTACGGTAATGATTTATGATCTATGTGGTATGGAAAAATCCTAGTGACATTTCCCTAAATATACACAACAACATTGAACTGTTAGCAATAGGACCTTTATATAACACAACTTGTATTTCAGGTTTAGCTATGTCAACATATTCTACAGAATTGCAACTGGGAGGTAAACTCATCATTAAATGTCACATAGGAACCTGAGGCGCCACGTTAATATAGTTGTGTGACAGTCAACATGGAAATTGATTAGTGTTGCAAAATGCCTAATAAATAAATTATGTATCAAGTAGTGTGCATTACATCAGAATTCAGGGGAGTAGTTAAACTCCCTTAGGAATGCATTCTTAAGAAGGCCCTAGCAACATCTAATTTTTAAGAACCAGAAAGTGGCAGCTGCTTAGTCAGTTTGCAGCAAGAAAAAGGTGCACACAGGTGATGTGTTTCACAACAAAATCAATGGCTCACAGTCCAGCAAACCAGGAGAGAATACACAACTCTATTCTATATTTTGAAAATGTAAGTGTGACAGCGCTGCAATGATAGCAAGGTACAACTTTCCAGTGATAATGCAAATATAAAGAAGATGAAAAAAATATAATGCAAGAAAGTCCCACGAGAAGCAATATAAAAAAATAATAATAAAAGTAAAATAGCGCTAAAATGATAACGCTGTAATGATAAATATTATATCAAGGAAAAAACTATCCAGTGATAATGCAAAAAATAATAATAGAAATAAAGTGATGCAAAAAAGTCCAATAATCAATAGTGAGAGATCCTCCACAGTAATGACTCTTCTATTAAAACTTTTTATCTTGAGTGTTCCCACCACCACATGCAATGGCCGCTCACCTCCTTTATGTGGCCCCTAAGGGTCAAATACGCCTTTGCACTTAGTGCCACTAAGCCTTTCAAGGAATCCTCTGTGATATTTAATTAAGCGACACCATCAATAGCCAATTTAAGTCTCATCCGCTGTACTGCTTTCACGTTCTAAGACCAGTATTGTGGAAATACATATGAAAAAACAACAAGAAAAAGTGCCTCCTATAGTGCAGTATCCGAGGGGTTAAATGATAAAGCCTCCACCCCAGCTAGCAATAAAACTCACATTTATTAAAACGATTAAAAGCATGGAATATACAATTAAGAACACTCTCACTCAGAGTCGATCAATCCACCGCCGGGCTCCACCTCTACTAGCTTCGCCACCTCCCACGTGGCTTCATGTGGAGGAGATGCCAGACGGCTGTGGCGGGACCATTGTATAGTGTACAGTATGAATGGGAAGTAATTACCTGAGTTGGATACAGCTGTGGCGTTCAAAGACGCCCGCACATGCGCAGTAGCGCTTCCTCGTGTATTGATTTTTGGACTTTTTTGCATCACTTTATTTCTATTATTATTTTTTGCATTATCACTGGATAGTTTTTTCCTTGATATAATATTTATTATTACAGTTATCATTTTAGCGCTATTTTATTTTAATTTTATTATTATTTTTTTATATTGTTTCTTGTGGGACTTTCTTGCACTATATTTTTTTCATATTCTTTATATTTGCATTATCACTGGAAAGTTGTACCTTGCTATCTTTGCAGCGCTGTCACACTTACATTTTCATATTGTTTTTTGTGGGAGCACACTAGTGACAGCTGCAGCAAAATTTGAATCACAATTTTTTATACATCAAAAAAACTTCACCTATTAGCGCACCGCTACTTTGTTTTTATGCTATATTTTGTTTCCAACGTTAACAGAAACATAGATTTGCAAAAAAATTCACACCAGCTCTTTAGGGCATCTCCATAAATTGTGGTCATATTGTAATCTATGGTAGCACCTACATTTCAGTAGATAAAGTGCAAAGGACAAGCTTTTGTAGTATTAGCTGTCCGTCACAAGGGTATGTTAATCTAAGCTGGTCATAAACTCTAAGATCTCTCTTGTTCAGCCCCATGGGGCCCAACAATTTTCTGTTTGGCACCCTAAATTTTCTGATAGAGGGATGTCAGGTGGGAGAGTGCTGGTGTTTTTACTATACCCTTTGTTGTCACCATGGTAAAAAAAAAAAAAATAAAAATAAAAAAAACAGAGATCTAGTTCTTTATCTATGTAGACACAATAAGCCTTATTTATCTAGTGAAATGGAATAATAGGTTTTTCGCACTTATTGTAAAATTATTTATTTTCATGGAGTTCATTAAGGGTCATAGGATTTAAAGACAATTGGGTTCTACTGCCGTCTACAGGAGGATTTAATTAAAAAAAATGTGACCATCCTGGTATAACCCCTTCCACTCCCCGCAATCCATAGTTTGTAGAAATGTAGAATGTAGTACTAGGAATAAGGTCACAAATATAGAGAGGTGTCCCTTAATGGACGCTGAAAAAAAAGACTTTACAGAAAGCAGAAAAATCCTATTTTCTTTCTCGTTTATGTACAAAAAAGTTTTTGGCCTATAGTTCCGCTTTAGTCTTTTCTGAAAAGAGAAAAAGCATCCATCCTTCTACTGAACTAGCAAAAAACTGAGGCATGCTAGGAGTGAGAGAGGTTATACCAAGCTGGTTAGTGTGTTTTTTTGTATTTGCCAGTGTCCAAATCTTCCTGTAGGTAACAGTATAACCCAATTGTATCTGAATCTTGTGCTCCTTAAAGTTAACTAAAGGCAAAACTTTTTTTTAGTTTTGGATAGAGTAGAGATGAATTAGAACACCTGCCAAGTTGTATTGCTATCTGTGCCCCCAATAGGAACATTAGTCCTCTCTGTTTGTCCTGTCTACCATTATCACTGAAATTGAAAGTAAAAGTAAATCCCAAATTCTGGGCTGTCACAGAACAGTAATAGAGGAGAAATATTCCAATGGGTACACTAGTTCTAGTGACCTGGGGTCCCAAAGAATTCCCCTTAATTTGCAGGGATTTCCTTTCAATTCCTATTTTGGCAAAAATTGAAAATTAAGTAAAGGGAAATCTCCCCAATGGGATATAGATGTCAAAACAAATAACTAACAGGGGTTATAACCCTCTCTTACTCTAGTCAAAATGAAATAAAAAAAAGTTTTGCCTTTAGTTCTACTTTAATGAATGGGAATGAAAATATTTTTTTTTGTGCTGGACAGGACAAGTTAGAATTAGATAAATTTTAAACTTTCTAAAAGTCCTAATGTTTTTACTAACATGCTTTACTTTCTATCAATGTACTATCTCTCTCTATTACAATCGTTGCTACCAGGTATCATCATTTGATTCTTCTTTGTAGGTAAAAGAGCTCTTGCAAAATCTGAACAGTATTCTTTCAGACACAGTAAAAATGAGAGCATTCCAAAAAGACCCAGAGATGTTAATGGACTTGATGTACAGGTATGTGTGAACATATCCTGCTATTTTTTTTTGCATGCAGTAAACCTTCCCCTTATAGAACAACCCATCCAGTTTAAATACAAATGAAAGGCAAAACGTGTGTGTGTGTGTGTGTGTATATATATATATATATATATATATATATATATATAAAATATACAGTATCTCACAAAAGTGAGTACACCCCTCACATTTTTGTAACACTAACAAGTCACATGACACCGGGGAGGGAAAATGGCTAAAGGTTTTTATTGAGTACAACAGATGGGGCAAAAAAGTCCAACAACATACGTACAACATACATTTGTACATTAAGAATGGGCTAATGAACACAACTGTTCAACAACAATTCAACCCATTCAAAATGAATGGGCTCAAATCCCACTGCACTGCACCACATGTGAATCACACAGGAACACACAGCTTGTTCCTGTGTCATTTCTGGTGTGAACCTAAAGCCAGAATTGTTATTTTTTAGTTTTGGATAACACAAGGAAGGGATAGAAAATATGTTTTTATTTCTGCCCTGGTCCCAGCTGGAGGCATTTACTCTCTATATTTGTCCTGTGATGATTGTGCTAGCATTAAATCTAATTGGGAAATCCAGAATGTTTTAGTTGTCGCAAGAACAAAATGGTAAATGTTCTAGTGGGGACACCTGTACTGGTGACAGTTATCTAAGAGCGAATTTTCCATCCACAGATTTTTACAGAAAGGCAGTGGCAGTTGGTGCTCTTTTTTTTGGTGGGGGGGGCAAACAAACCACCCAACCCCATCTTCCCCCCTGTTCATTTGGTCAGTCAGCCCCGCACTTACCCTATCCAGGCCGCTGGCAGCTTCGGATGCTTCCCCTCCTCGGCGCCCCCCCCCCTGCTCCCGGACAATATGGTCGCTTCTCCTCTAGGCCAATCGGGTCGTAAGACCCACTTCCTAATTGGCCGGGAGGAGAAGCAGGAAGACAGTAGCGAATATTAATTCGCTATTGTCACACAAGTGGGTGGGCTCGGGGCTCAGTGCTTTGCTCCTCGAGCCCACCCTTTTTTTAAACCAATTAGAGCATCAGGCTCTAATCACGTGCTTAAAAAAAAAAAAAAAAAAACCCATTGAACTCCATGCATCCGGCGCCCTGCATGTAGATTAGGGGCCGGGTGCATGGATTAGGGGGGCGGCGCCCCTAATGGAGTGGTCGCCACTGCTGACAGGGGTTCTAACTAGCGTTGCACCGATACCAGTATCGGTGCTGATACTAAGCATTTGCATGAGTACAAGTACAATGCTCCGATACTAAAACTGATACCTTTTTTTCGATGTCATTGTTACTTGCATTGGCTTCTGTTAAATGAAGTTGCAAGCCACAATGAAATCGGATGTCCAAATCGCACCGATCTGTGGCCTTGAAATTGCACTGAAGTAGCGCTATTTCAAAGTCGAAGAAGAACTTTTTTTCATGATTATAAAGAAGGTAATCATTTTTCATTAGTCTAAAGAAAAGTCACATGACACTAAAAATAGGTATCTGTAATTGGTATCAGCGAGTACTTGAGAAAAAGTATCGGTATTCGTACTCGGTTTTTAAAAGCTGGTATCGGTGTATTCCTAGTTCTAACCATTACCCACTCAAGCCAAAACTGAAAAAAATAGTTAAAATAAAAAGAAGCTGGATACACATTAAGGTGAAGAATTGTGACACTCAATGCTTAACTGTAACAGTTAAATTAACTCTTTTTAATTAAAATGAGATTGCTGAATATCTATAATCATGAATGTGCTTATGTTTTATTTAGAATTGCTAAAGGTTACCAGACATCCCCAGATTTGAGGCTCACCTGGCTGCAGAACATGGCAGAAAAACATGTGAAGCGGAAATGTTACACGGAGGCAGCCATGTGTCTTGTCCATGCTGCAGCACTCGTAGCAGAATACTTAAGCATGTTGGAAGACTGTAGCTACCTTCCCGTTGGCAGTGTTAGCTTTCAGGTAAAATTTCTGCATACTTCTGAATTGAATTTTCTGTATGACAAGTCAGTGTATTGTTACAGTGAAAACTGCCAACAGTTATTGTATTCTGGTATGTAGTCCTACCAAGCCATGACTGATTGCAAGTGGCTTTTGTTCTTTTTAAGTCTTTGGCTATTTTTTAGCCCTGAACATAATACAGACAAGCAATATGAGAGCGAACCACAGTACAGGCTATGATACAGTATGTGACTGATGTGATTTGTTCAGATGGTCTTTGTAGCACACTTCAAGTAAAAAAAGTTGCCATAGCTGACACACTACTGAACATAGTATGGATATTATGCTTTAATACTTTATTTATTAACCCTAAACAAAAAGATTAAGAAAATCAAAAGTCTTTATTTGCATACTTGCTAGTAGTGGTTCAAAGTAATGAAGCTAGAGGGTCAAAGTGACAGCCAGGCAACTAGCATTTGCATAATAAGAAATCAGCAATGGAAGCCTCCAGATTTTTCTAAGGGTAGATTTCTTATTAGGATATGTCAACACTCTGTAAAAAAACAGAACATACAGTATATATTTAACCATACAGAAATGTAGACTATGTAAATATTCTTTCTCTCAAAGTATTCATTTTATAAATTTCATTTTTTTCATTTGAAATTAGTATATCTGAACCGGGTCTGTGCAGGATGCAGCACCATGCACCAGCATCAAATTAATTACGGCTCCTTAGCACACAATGCCCCCTTCCCCTTTCATGTTTCTCCTGAGCAAAGGTCATAGGCAAAGTTTTAGATAATTAATTTTCAGGAGTGATGTAGTGCACTACAACCCTTTTCATACTATGACAGTATATAGTGGCCTATACACAAGCGTTCGTATTGTTGATACAAAAAACTCTGAACCAGTAAAGTTATTTTGGACTTAAAAACAATAGGATTTTTTATTTGTCGTACAATCATTTTCCTTTCTGTTAAGAGACGCAAAGTCAAAAGAAATTCTGGACACTAACAAACAAAAATGGTATTAGTCAGTATCAGGAACCATGAATCAGACCGAGACAGAAGTAAAGTTAAATCACACTTGTTTATTAAGTGTTCTTGCATAGCAAGACCACTTACTGTTATCTCACATATATATTATTCTTATTATTATAGCCAAATTTACCACCCTAACTCCTCCCACAGTTTTTACACTACATAGACAAGTAATATACCGAAACGTGCGGATTGTTCCCGAATGGTGTGCTATTACTTTGTGGAACGTTTCGCCGAATGGTTCACGAAATATCGTCGTTTTTGCGGCAAAATTGGTCCCATAGGAATGAATGGGGAAACTAGAGTGGGAGATGACAAAAGCTGGAAAATCAGAACATGATTTCTAAACTGCCGCCACTCCCTCATTTTCAAGCCCACCTACACAAATCTTATATCAAAACGTTCAGCTATCCCTGCTGCCACTAAACATGTCCACGGCTAAGCCATAGTCCTGATAGTTTTCACAATATGACCATTTGTTTGCAACTCACGCCGTCCATTGACATTGAAACTACACTCTAGCCCCTTCCAAATTTGAAGGGCAATATCTAAACTGCGACCGTGCCTTCAATTTTAATATTTCAGAGACATACTATGTATCAAAATCTAGGTCTGGGTCTTGTGATTCTCACAATATAAAGATCTTCGCTGTAGGATGTATAGTTTTTAAAATACGGCCATTTGTTTAGAGGTCATTTCAGGAAATTTTAGCCATTAATCAGAGTGTACTGTTAGTGTTTGTTTTGTTGCCATGGTTACCAAAGCTTCTGTTATTCACAGGGGGGGAGGTGGCTGGAGCATCTCAGCTGATTACAGAGCCCGGGGGAGGGGACAGACACACCATGTACTGATTTATAATAGAGGAATATGATGGGGCAGTTTTGATGGGGTAATTCTGATGGGGCAGTTTTGATGAAGTAGTATTTGGGAAGCATAAACAGGGCATGAGCGTTGCTAGGAAACAGTGGTTGTAAACACAAGATGCTGAGACACTCCAAATGCATGTGACTTCATCTGCTAGACTTGATAATGCTTGTAGACTCCTCCCACAGTTTTTACACTACAGAGACAAGTAATATACCGAAACGAGCGGATTGTTCCCGATTGGTGTGTTATTACTTTGTGGAATGTTTTGCCGAATGGTCCACGAAATGACGTTTTTGCGGCGAAATTGGTCCCATAGGAATGAATGGCGAAATGTTCAAAACTAGAGTGGGAAGTGACAAAAGCTGACAACCCCATGATCAGCCAAAACATTATGACCACCCCATGATCAGCCAAAACATTATGACCGCCCCATGTAAAAAAAAAATATTTTTGAAAAAAAAAAAAAAATTTTGAAAAAAGTAAAAAAATTATTTTTGAAAAAAAAAAAATCATTTTTGAAAAAAAAAAAAAATATATATTTTTGAAAAAAAAAATATTTTTGAAAAAAAAAATTATTTTTGAAAAAAAAAATATTTTTGAAAAAAAAATTTCTTTTAAAAAAAAAATTATTTTTAAAAAAAAAAATATATTTGAAAAAAAAAATTATTTTTGAAATAAAAAAATTCATTTTTGAAAAAAAAAATTACCTTTGAAAAAAAAAATTACTTTTGAAAAAAAAAATCATTTTTGAAGAAAAAAAAATCATTTTTGATTAAAAAAAAATTCATTTTTGAAAAAAAAAATTACTTTTGAAAAAAATGTTCAGCTCTTTCAGCGAATGATGGAACTTTTTTACTACTATTTATACTTTTTAAAATATTAAGCTTTTTAACACTTTTCACAGTTACTCAAGCCACTCCACCCCACCCAGTTACTCCGCCCACTCCAGTTGTAGAGGCAAGAACACTTTCACAATTTCCCCAGAAATTGTACCTTTTCTAGTTAATAATAATAATAATAATAAGGTAAACAGAGTAAGCGTAGTCAAAACAAGCCAGAGTTCAGTAACTGGATCGGGTAGTCAGCCAAGCAAATGTCAGAGAGCCAGAGATAAACGTAGTAGTACAGCAAGCAGGATCAGGAGCCGAGGAACGTCAGCCGAGCAAGTCTTCAACAGGAATGCTGGAGAAAGTCTCTGTGATGTTGACAAAGGCAAGTGAGCTGGAGGGCTTTAAGTAGGCAGGACTGATGAGCAGTATCAACAACAGCTGGGTAACTGTGGAGAGAGATGGGAGCTGGCAATTAGCTGACAGCTGAGCAGCCAGCTCAGAGAAGGAAGGGCTGAGCCCAGCCCTGACAGTCAGCCAGGTATAACCCTTCCCACTCCTATCCTGCTTCGGTTTTGTGGAAAAGTAGCAGTAGTAGGAGTAGATCATAAATACAGAGGGATGTGTCCCTTAAAGCCAAACTCCAGGCTTCAATTCATTTCAAATAGTTTGGAGCAAGCTGGTCCAAACGAATGATTTCCTTCACTAATACATGCAGCCTCTGTCAGAGCTGTATAAACTGTATGTAGCATCAGCTACATACATTATGCAAAACTGTGTTCTGGCAGCGGTATGGGCACTTACCATCCCATTCCTGGAACAAAATAAAGCCAGGCTGATTGCTGCTTAGCCATTTACAGGAAGCTTAGTATTTTTTTGAATAAATACAATGCTTCATTCAATAGGCTGAGGTAGAGAGGCAAGCGTATGACATTACGATCTTCACTGAGCCACAAATCTTCTGGTTCCTCCCTGATAATTGATGTATGTCACTGCCATGGCATTGTCCAATTGAATCCGAAGTAGATTACCTTACAGTCAAGAGGTCCAGCATTGAAGGGATAACTGAATCACTCATAGCTTTAGTATATTGACTGGGAGACTAGCCTCCTTCAGCATCCAAAGCTACTTGTACCTTGAAGGTGTCTAAGACTCTTTCTGGCCTGCCAAGCTGACATCTATTGTGAGAATGTTCCAGAGCAGAGAAAAGAAAAGCTTTCCCTAACTCCACCACTAGGTTTGTGAACCAACCGGTTAGAGACAACCAGGTACTGGTTGTCAGGTGAATCTGTGAATCCAGAGACCCTACTTTCTTGTCCCATGCAGTCAAAATGTTGAGTTGCGCCAGTCTAGAATGTAACTGGGAACTGCCTTGAAGGAGGCCACCATCGGGTCCAAAACTCTCATGTAAAAGCTGATAATTAGACAGGTCCTTGGACTGCAGAGTCCGAACATAGTAGCAGCGAGTTAGGAGTTTTGTTTGCCAGTGTCCAAATCTACTGTATGAAACAGTATAGCCCATACATCTCAAAATTCCTTCTGGCCCTGTGTTCCCCATAATACAAGATTAGGAAAAACCTTGTTCTATTTGCTACTTGTTGGTGGCTGCAGCTTCTTTTTCTTTTTACTGCCTTGTCATTTGTTTTTGAATGTGGAATATAAGTAAAGAATTTTAAAAATTGCACATTTTCTGTTTATCTCTGGACCATCAGCAGTGATAAGAAGTCTTGCAACAACTTGCCTCCATGTATTTCAACCGCTTCAGCCCTGGACCAATTGGCTGGCCAAAGACCAGAGCACTTTTTGCGATTCGGCACTGCGTCGCTTTAACTGACAATTGCACGGTCGTGCGACGTGGCTCCCAAACAAAATTGACGTCCTTTTTTCCCCAAAAATAGAGCTTTCTTTTGGTGGTATTTGATCACCTCTGCGGTTTTTATTTTTTGTGCTATCAACAAAAAAAAGAGCTACAATTTTGGAAAAAACGCATTATTTTTTACTTTTTGCTATAATAAATATACCAAAAAATATATAAAAAAAATCTTTTTCCTCATTAAGGCCGATACGTATTCTTCTACATATTTTTGGTAAAAAAAATCACAATAAGCGTATATTGATTTGTTTGCGCAAAAGTTATAAAAAAAAGTTAAAAAAGCATCTACAAAATAGAAGATAGTTTTATGGCATTTTTATTAATAATTTTTTTTTTTTTACTAGTAATAGCGATGATCAGCGATTTTTATCATGACTGCGACATTATGGCAGACACGTCGGACAATTTTGACACATTTTTGGGACCATTGGCATTAATGCAGCGATCAGTAAAATTTAAAATGCATTGATTACTGTAAAAATGTCATTGGCAGTAAAGGGGTTAACACTAGGGGGCAGTGAAGGGGTTAATGTGTGTCCTAGGAAGTGTTCTAACTGAAGGGGGATCTGTCAGTTCTCCCCTCAGAGAACCGGAAACTGTGTGTTTACACACACAGATCCCGGTTCTCTGCGTGCCCCAAGCGATCGCGGGAGCCCGGTGGTGATCGAGACCGCCGGGCACTCGCATCAGCTCGGGGGTGAGCGGGGGGCGGCGCGCACACCCCCCCTAGTGGTCACATGGCGAAGTGACGTTACATAACGTCGTTTCGTCCAGCCGTGCCATTCTGCCACAGTACAACTGCGGCAGCTGGTCGGCAAGTGGTTTAGGTATCACAAACTCAGTATTGGATAATTATGTACATAATCAATAATGGGATATACATTATGTATCTGGGTATAATGAATTTATATTCCATTTGGAAAACATACAGTCTATATCTCTCTGTACCTTCTATGATACCTTCTCTCACCTTGTCAGCATAATGATGTACCTCATGAAAGGTACAGAAGGATAAATAGTGGATACTTTTCACAAAAAAAAATATTCAGGCTTGATTATGTATTAGCTATCATATAGTACTTTTACATCATATTTAGAAACTCATGTGTAAATTCTGTATCATTTGCATGCTGGGAAAAAAATACATCTAGTCTAGTTTATACAGTATATATTTATTTTGAAAATTAAATATATGTGATCTTTGCAGAACATTTCATCTAATGTGATAGAAGAATCTGCTGTGTCTGATGACATCCTGACCCCAGATGAAGATGGAGTGTGTTCTGGAAGATATTTTTCAGAAACTGGGTTTGTTGGGCTCTTAGAACAGGCTGCCGAGCTCTTCATTCAAGTAGGTTTTCCTCCTTTAAAAATAAAACTGTTGCATTAAATAAAGACACTACATTTTGTTGCATATAAAGGGATCCAGCCTGCCCCCTGCTCTGACAGTTACCAATACTTCTATAGGCAGCAATTGCAGGAGGAAGCTTACAGTGATATGTCTTTTAGTGTTCTACCTTCTGTACTACATAACTTGGGACGGGGTCATATATGGTAAGGTTTAAAGAAGGCACAAGAAGGAAGTGAAAGCATCCTTTTTCTGTGATTGTGCTTGAGTTTGGAGTAGCTACACTTTTCAAAGGGGAAATAGTGATATTACATTTACTAAAGAGAGTGTAGAATTCTGTATTACTGTCTTTAGGGCCAGCCTGCAACCATCGGTTACAGAGTCGGTATTCACAAGGGAATCCCCCTCCGGCAGAACATGGTTATTATTGCTAACGATAATCGGATGTAAAATCTGGCGGGCTGGTTGTAGCCAGGTTGTAGCTGGTTGATTGATCGATCAACTTGGGTACAGTCAGTCGGCCCCAGGGGAGGACTGACCGGTTGGTCCATTTGGCCGCGGTCCGAGGGCACGGTCGCTGAAGGGGGCCAGCCAGCGTCACCTGCTGGAACTCTCAGGGCCGGTCTGGGGCCCAGGGACAAAACACTTGCGGACACGGACCCCGGCGACCATCTTTTCGGGCCCTCCCAGGCCCCAGCGCTGCCTCAGAGGGTAAGGCTTTATGTACACTGCTGCTGGTAAACAGACGTTTAGGAGCAGTTGAGCATTTTTTTCAGCTGCCCCTGAACTCTCCTCTGTTATCTTATCAGTACATGTACACAGGGTCCTTTATAGCCGTTTCCAGGCAGTTGAGTGTAGAAGCATTTTTTCAAACGCAAAAAAATGCGTTCAGGACAGATGTTCAGAGGCATTTGAAACGCCAAATGCCTGTAACAGCTAGTAAACGCTGTTAAACGCGGTAACTCACGTTTAGCAGCGTTTTGTTTACAGACGTTTTTCATTTTAAAAAAACAAAAATGCTTCTAGACGCAAATGCGGCTAAAGGTGGCATGTAAACGTGGCTAAATGGACGTTTTTAGACGTCAGTTTTTAGCTGTCAAGTTAAATCGTTCAGGAGAGATTAAACAATGTCCCGTGTACATGAAGCCTAAGGGGAGAGGGGGAGCGCCGCCAGATCACACAGAGCAGGGATCTCCCACTTACCGCTGTCATCCATTGTCCCACCTCTTGCACCGGCTCTTTTGATAAATGTCACACTGGTCCAATGCCGGGATGTGTGACGTCTATCTAAGGTGCCAGTGAAGAAGGCGGGACATCTGATGACAGCGGTCGCCAGGTGTCACAGCGGGAGATACCTGCTCTGTGTGATCTGGCGGCTCTCTTCTCTTACCTCCATACACTGATGAGGCTGCATTAAGGGGCACTGATGAGGCTGCATTGAGGGGCACTAATGAGGCTGCATTGAGGGGCACTGATGAGGCTGCATTGAGGGGCACTGATGAGGCTGCATTGAGGGGCACTGATGAGGCTGCTTCGAGGGGACACTGGTCAGGCTGCATTGAGGGGACACTGGTCAGGCTGCATTGAGGGGACACTGATCAAGCTGCATTGAGGGGACACTAATCAAGCTGCATCGAGGGGGCACTGATCAGTTTGCATTGAGGGGACGCTGATCAGGCTGCATTGAGGGAACACTGATGAGGCTGCATTGAGGGGCACTGATGAGGCTGCATTAAGGGCACTGGTGAGGCTGCGTTGATGGGCACTGGTGAGGCTGGGCTGATTGGTACTGATCAGGCTGCATTGATGGGCACTGATGAGGCTGCATTGATGGGCACTGGTAAAACTTCATTGAGGGACACTGGGGAGGCTGCACTGATGGGCACTGGTAAGGTTGCATTGAGGGGCACTGTTTAGGCTGCATTGATGGGCACTGAGGGGGGCTACTTCTAACATAGACTCTCAAATGGACACAGAGAGGACCCGCACAAATGCATGCGACTTCATTATGTGTTGCGTCAGCGCCTCCCCGCACTGGGCCTGCAGCCATCCTTTTAAGACTACCGTCTCAGGTAGGGCAAAGGCCGCCGCCTCCCTCCAAGTCCCTCCCTCGTTTTGACAAACAGTGCCCGGAACAGCGGAAGAGGAGAGGACACACCAGGCAGCCACAGCAGAGCCAGGGTGCCAGCCAGCTAGTTACCCATGCCAGTGACCCACCCACAGCAGGGCCAGGGTTCAAGCCAACCACCAACAGTGACCCATCCACAGCAGGGCCAGGGTGCCAGCCAGCCACCCATGGTGACCCACCCACACCAGGGAGCCAGCCAGTCGCAGCAGGGTGCCAGCCAGCCACAGAGGACGCGGGAACCCAACACAGTGCCAATTTTATTTCATTTTCTGTTAGAAAGAGGCCCACCTCCAGGTTCTATTATACTCCTTTATAGTGTCTCTAATGGGTCCTGGAGGGAGGTCTCTCGCCAACAGAGACTCTCTAATGGACACTGTTAGAGAGAGACCCCCCTTCAGGTCCCATTAAACTCTGTTGTAGGCTCTAATGGGCCTGGAGGGGACGCTTTCTAACAGACTGTCTAAATGAACACTGTTAGAGAGAGACCCCCCTCCACATCCCATTTAAAAAGGCAGAAGTTGTACTTTGTGCAAAAAGTAGGGGTGGGTCAGGTGCGGGCCATGGGTTGGGTCAGGGGTGGTCATGGGCTCAGCCTGATAGGGAGCCCTTGCTTTATTTGGTCCGGGGGCCCTGAGTGTTGTCAGTCTGTCCCTGGCTGGCCCATACATGCTTCGAATTGTCTATGGCCGTCTTAACACTAGAGAAATAGTAGCTGTGGCACCAAAGTCATTCTCGAAAAATATAGCTAAAACTTTTCAATGAGTATACACTACACCTTAAAAATAATGGTGTTTATGGCACATACTGTATATAGTCACTTAGTTCTTTTACTTATCTGTTGCAGGCAGCATTTTATGAAACAGTGAATGAAGTCTATAAAATTGTCATCCCTGTTCTTGAAGCTCACCGAGACTTCCGTAAGCTTGCATTAACTCACGAGAAACTGCAGAAGGCATTTGATCGCATAATACAGAAGGTACTTGAGAGTGACTAGTGCATTGTAAGCATGTGTTTAACAGTGGGTAAAAAATAAAACATATGACTAATTTTATGGTAATTTTTTATAAGTTCAAAAAGGATAGTTTGTGACAGAATGGCTTCCAATAAATGGGTGATCGACTTTGTTGTGCCGAAGGTATATTAAAAAAAAAATGATATTTATGACATGCTGCATTTACCGGACAGCTCAAGACCACCATAGTAAAGACCTGGTATCTTGACTGGGATTAAAGAGTTCCTGGGGCTTAATTACTGTGTGGGAATATTCCTTTTGTTGCATATTATAATTTGGAAAAACAGCACATGTTTAATCGCCCACTACCTTCCCACCACCCTTATCAATCTTATCTCTCTTATCTCTCCAGCCAGCACCACTTTTGATTTACTTGGTTTGGACTTAGCCAAGCTGCCATTCACCCCCTTGCACTCCCTATTTAATCCTGTTGAGTTTCCAGCAGGGAAGAGGGCATGATAAACTGGTTTGGAGATAAACTATCACTTGTGGGTTGATCTTGTCATTAAAAGAAGATATATAAAGTTTGATTCAACAAGTTAGGCACTGAAAATATTGTCTGTCGTGATCATATGGACACATCCCTAGCTATATAGTTTTTATAATTTGAATTTTAATATGTTCTTTTGAATTTTTAAAGCAAATCTCCAGACATCTAGTGAAATGAATCAGTAAACTTTCTGTCAGAAAACAGTGGGGTTGATTTACTAAAACTGGAAAGTGTAAAATCTGGTGCAGCTGTGCATGGTAGCCAATCTGCTTCTAGCTTGAGCTTGTTCAATTAAGCTTTGACGAACAAACCTGGAAGCTGGTTTCTGCACCAGATTTTGCTCACTACGGCTTTAGTAAGTCAACCCCACTATGTGTTGAAGTTCACTCAATTTGCCTACCAGAGAGCATTTTTTCTATTAATGAACATTTTCCTTAACTATGTTTTTGGAAACACTGTGCTGACATAAAACGCAGCTGTAAGAATATGCAGTGCCACTAGGGTTACCATTCATCCCTTTAGGCTAGATTCACACCTATGCATTTCTAGTGCTTTTTGCATTTTGCAGATTTGCACTACAGTCCATCTAACATGGTTTCCAGTGGAACATGTTCTGTAGTGCAAATCTGCAAAATGCAAAAAGCACTAAAAATGCATAGGTGTGAATCCAGCCTTAAACCCGAACACACATGAATTACACAGGTTCTGTGGAATGAGGTGTCAACCCTAAGTGCCACACCCCCAGATGGATAAGTATCATATAGTGCACCCAGCCCTACTGCATTCAGTTATTGCCGTTCAATACACCCTGCTGTCCTGGTTAAGAAAACGTATGACATGATTAGCAGTCCAGGTTCATGCCTCATTTCATGCAAACTGGACTGGCCAAATTCTTTCAGTCGTTAAGTAATTGGAATGATGTGCAGTGTGGGCAGGGAGAAGTACTTTTAAAAGGAATGTACAACTACTAAAACTCACATATTAAAAAAGGATTAATAACAGTTTTATTATTTTGCATGAAAAGTGTATTTGTTCAAAGAGAATGAATATATAATTTATTGGTAACAGGGTCAGAAAAGAATGTTCGGAACTTACTTCCGTGTCGGATTTTATGGAGCAAGATTTGGAGATCTAGATGAACAAGAATTTATTTATAAAGAACCAACAATTACTAAACTTCCTGAAGTTTCCCATAGATTAGAGGTGAGTACAGTCAAATAGCAAGTTAATCTAATTTGTAAAAAAAAACAATCTTACAATATCCAGAGACATGATCATTTTTTTTTACCTTTAAAGTGATTGTAAACCTCAGATATGAAATATGAACAAAGCTTATCCCGCTATACTGTTTGCTTGTCTCAATCCAGAGCACTGTCATTTCTCTCCGCTGTCTCATTCCTCTGTTATCATCATGAGTCACTTTGGGCATATTTTCCTGACACCAATATAAAAATTGTGACACAGGAGGGAACTCTAGCAGATTGTCAGCCTTAGCTCTGTTCCTGCGTGCCGTGTGAAGGGGGGGGGGGGGGGGGGGATTGTCCCTTCTCTCCAATAGGCTCTCAGAGCTCTCCTCACTTATGAAACCTCAGCTTTCTGCCCCCTTCTTTTGAGAGCCAAGAGATCCTGTGTAAATTCTGCACTTTGAATGGATGTAGGGGGGAGCCGCTATAGATAAACAGGTACAACTTATGCAGGAAGATTTGTTTCATCCATGTGTATCACCTGTCCCAGTCACTTCACTGGGTATATGTAAGGGTTTACAATTACTTTAAAGAAAAAAGTCTTACAACACCCATCCTGATCTTAATGTTTGACTTTCTGCTGTTCATCGTCTGGAGAACTGATGGATTTTTTGGCCTGATGCTACGGTATCCTTTGAGAATATCTGGTGCCAAGGTTATTTGGCTGCCCTATCTCTCTCATCTCCATAAACATTGATATGCATGCTGGAGCTAACAGTTAAAGACTGTTCAGCAGTCAGTGGTGACTGCACATCTGATTTCAATTTAAAGCGGAACTTCACTCTCTCAATCAACTTTTCGTTGATTATCTTATCGACTATTTTTTATCCGTATACCGCTAGCATTAGAAAATAGATAGAAACTTATATTATATTTACTTGTGTTAAACCCTTTTTTACATTTCTTCAGTTACTTTCTGGTTTCCAGGCTTATCCCAGGAGTCTTCAGGTGGGGGAGAGCGTTTTTCTTTTTTTCAGCTAACCACAGCTACTTGCCTGCATGCCAGAGCTAGGGGGAGATGGATTCCCAGAAGTATTTGCTACATGAATCTTCTGCCCTTACTCAAGATGGCCACTGCCAGAAATCCTGGGGGGGTGTTTTCCAAAGTGATTTCTCAGCAAAATAAGGCACGGAGACATGAAGAATAAAACAAGAAAAAACTGAGCTATAATGCAAATGTGTAAATACATAAAAATCAATTAGTGTATAAAAAAGATTCATTAGGTGAGTGACCATGAAAGTCATCCATGGAAGCGAAGATAGTCCAAAAAGACAAAAATCCCTCAGTAATTCCCAGTGAAGGCTATATAGAATTTGGAATAAACACCACTCGTTGTGATCCACCACCACATAAATTTCGCGCTTACCAAAAGGCAAGCTAAGTAAGCTTGTGTGTAAACCGGAGATCCGGATGCCAAGCCAATGGCACTGCTTCTCCGTGTTCAACGTGGATAAGGAAGTGCGGTAGATGATGGCTCATACACCAACCCGGGTTCAGGATCATGAGGGCAAAAGAAAACTGGCCATAGTGTAAATCCGCTTACAGAATTTATTTAAAAAAGGAATTGCACTTACAAGAATATGTAGTTTAAAAGACAGTTCGCCGGCCAGCGTTGCATGCACCCGTTCACATCAAGGTCGCAATGACGTCAGAGACATGAAAGAATGAGTGAATTTGTTTTGAATATTAAAAATTAATTAAATAGCAATGTAGTTCCGCAGTGTAGTTCTGCTTTAATGTTTATGTAATTTTAAGCAGATTTCCATTTATGCCTATATTTTTTTTATAAGCAGAAAGAGCGCTGCATAATTCAAAAGTGTAAATGAACTGATTTGGTAATACCATATCTTCTATAAAAAAAATTTTTAAAAAACTCACCATGTTGAAATCATTGTATGCCTCTGTTTTCACTACAGGCTTTTTATGGGAATTGTTTTGGGGAAGATGCAATAGAAGTGATCAAAGATTCAACACCAGTGAACAAATCAAAGTTGAATCCCAACAAGGTACAACATATATTTACTAAAATGTAATCATAGTTTATTTGTCTACAATGTTCACTAGTAAATAAATATCCTGTCTTTCTTTTCTTTAGGCCTACATCCAGATTACTTTTGTGGAGCCATACTTTGAAGAGTATGAGATGAAATACAGGATGACCTATTTTGAGAAGAACTATAACCTACGCAGATTCATGTACACCACACCATTCACTCTAGATGGGCGTCCACGAGGAGAACTCAATGAGCAGTATAAGAGGAAAACTATTCTGACAACAATGCACGCATTCCCATACATCAAGACCCGCATTAATGTCATCCAGAAAGAGGAGGTACATAGCAAACTAAACAGTAGAGGTGACAAAAAAGGGAATGTACCTTTTTTTTTAAAGGTGGTTGAACAGTGACTAGTGAACGGTTAACATTGATGGCTGTGGTTATTGCATGATTCTCCTTTCTTACATAGTCAGGTATTCTATGGGGGAGATTTACTAAAGCTAGAGCACTCAGAATCTGGTGCAGCTGTGCATGGTAGCCAGTCAAATTTTAACTTCAGCTTGTCCACTTAGCTTTGACAATAAATCCGGGAAGCTGATTGTTTTTTTTTTGCAGATCTGCACCAGATTTTGTATGCTCCAGTTTTAGTAGGTATATGTTTGTGAGACCTTGGTTGAGAAGTGTGGATCTGTGTGGCTTTTAGGGTCATACTCCGCTTTAGTGTCATAGCTGTTTTATTAAAGAGGAAAATATAATTGTGAACATTCTGCACGTGACTCCCAAAACTGTAAAAGTGCAACTCCTCAATTAACCGTGGAATGGTTAATCACAGACAATAGAAAGAACAGGGGGTGCCACCATCTAAGTGTGGACATTTTTGAAAAGCCATTAAAAAGGGTTAGAGTACACTTACATGTAAAAAAGATTAAGCAGGCACATAACATCATCCTCAAAGAATCTGCAGAGTTCGGCAGGTGAGCGAGCAGGTGTTGTGGCTGTGGTTGTTATGCAGAGCACGCCATGGAAGTGCCACCAGGCAATGCAGAGCTGAAGCAGGAAGCGGCTGGGAGTATGTCACCAGCAAGAACCATTGTGGAATGCAGGAGCCACCAGAACCGGCAGTGGCATAGGAATAGGATGATATCAGAACAGGGGGTGGCAATGCGTTTTGGGGCATTGGCACTGCCCCTTTGTCAAACCTCAGAAGTTTGACAGTGTGTTGTGATGTGCCTACTTAACCTTTTTTATGTGTGAGTAAGAGTGTATTTTAAATCTTTCAATAAAATCTAAACTTAGTGGCACTCCCTGTTCTTTGTATTTCTAACAGTACACAGAGAATTATCCTTAAAGTGGTTGTAAACCCACAAAAAAACCTGCAAGACAAAGGCATAAAGAGCCTAAAAGCATACTAGCTCATTATGAAATACTCACCTTAGAACGAAGCCCCCACAGCGGTCCCAGCACACTGCTCTGCCCGGCAACATATCTCCCAGAGTTATTTCCTGGGTATCGCAGACTCCAGCACTGTGATTGGCCGGAACCGCGATGATGTCACTCCTGCGCATGCACGGGAGCCGCCGGTAACGACGGTACATCAGCTGAAGCAACGGCACGAACGAACTGTTGCTTCAGTGCGCATGTGCCCATGACGTTGGCACATGCTGATACAGGGGATATCTCCTAAACCGTGCAGGTTTAGGAGATATCCATGGTAGCTACAGGTAAGCCTTATTATAGGGTTTACTGCAGTCATCTCTTAGTGAATGGTTCAATTATGGATTTTTTTAGGAACATTTTACTGACACTTTAGCTTGTTTTGTCTAGTCCTATATTCTTTGCGCCATGATTTTTTAGTTTGTGGTTGATTGCTAAACTCTAGTGTAGGGCTCACTATTTTTCTATCGAGTGCCACTAACCCCCCTTGCTGTCCATTTATACAAAGTTGTTAGAGCCTAGTTTACAGGGAACTTTGCAGATTTAGATTTAAGCCCTGTACACATGATCGGACTTTCCGACGGGAAATGTTCGATGACAGGCTGTTGGCTGAAAATCCAACCATGTGTATGCTCCATCGGACATTTGTTGTCGGACTTTCTACCAACAAATGTAGGCTAGCAGGTTTTCAAATTTTCTGCCAAAAAATTTGTGTTAAAAAACAAGATAAAAAACAAATTAAGTGCAGCGCAAATGATATAGGTGAAAGTCCATATATGAAGGTAGTCCATATTTGTGTACACACGATCGGAAATTCCGACAACGGATTTTGTTGTCGGAAAATTTTATAGCCTGCTCTCAAACTTTGTGTGTCGGAAAATCCGATGGAGCCCACACACGGTCGGAATTTCCGACAACACGCTCCGATGGCACATTTTCCGTCTGAAAATCCGACCGTGTGTACGGGGCATTACTCTTCTCAATTCTTTCAAACTCTTTTTTATTGTAGAGTCATGTCTAGTGATTTTAGATATATCCATCCAACAATTCCACACAAAACTAAATTCCCTTTACTTATAAAGCCACCTTTAACCGAATGCCCATAGTCCACCCTCACTACAGTGGTGTAGTGAGTAGCACTCTCGCCTAGCAGTAAGAAGGGTCGCTGGTTCGAATCCCAACCACGACACTACCTGCCTGGAGTTTGCATGTTCTCCCTGTGCCTGCGTGGGTTTCCTCCGGGTACTCCGGTTTCCTCCCACACTCCAAAAACATGCTGGTAGGTTAATTGGATCCTGTCTAAATTGTCCCTAGTATGTATGAATGTGAGTTAGGGACCTTAGATTGTAAGCTCCTTGAGGGTAGGGACTGATGTGAATGTACAATGTATATGTAAAGCGCTGCATAAATTGACGGCGCTATATAAGTACCTGAAATAAATAAAAAAATAAAATATATGTAGTGAAGATACTCCTTCTTAATATAAGGACAACAAAAAATCTTCCCCACTCATATGCATATAGAACAGATGGAAGGTCAATATAAAAGCATAGATTCCATACACACTGGATAGACACAGCCCAGATCCTCTGGTTGTCCTCAAAAATTCCCGGCAGATATCTCTTCAATGCAGCAGATTGACAGGTGGACTCCCAATGCAATGTAGCAAGAAGGAAAAAAGGTGAAAAAGAACACCTAAGAGCGGTCCGTATGATACAGCTGTGAGGCAATTTATTAAAAAATGAATGAATATGATCCACTTAAAAAACGCGCTTGTATAGCGCTGATCAGTCAATACAAATGACACAGTTGAGGCAGAGTTAAAACAGACTGTTCGCGTCCGAACAGCTGTGAGATGGCAGCGGGTGGCGTCAGAGCGAAAGACTCCGCCCCCGCACGCGGCGTTACGTCCACAGGACTTCATCGACTTTCACCTATATCATTTGCGCTGCACTTAATTTGTTTTTTATCTTGATGTATGGGCTTGGTGTCAACCCTTAGTGTTCAGCTTGCATTAGTTTTTATTTATTTTATTTGCGCTGATTGTTTCCATTTTTAGAACAAATGTGTGTTGGTGGATTTTCGGATCGTGTGTACACAAGTCCTTAGGACAAAAGTCCAAAGTACAAACACATATGCTCTGAAGCAAGGACGAGCCAGAAGCGGTCGGTCTTGTAAACTAGCGTTCGTAATAGAGAATTAACATTCATGAAGCGGCAAATTATGAAATCTCGAAATGCAGCGCTCATTCTCTTCTTCTTTAATGAGATAATAATGAAGCTGCTTTGCTGGTGATACTGATGGAGTTATTGCAAATGAATTTTCAAAGGATTTTTTTCTAGTGATATGAAGAATAATATTATTATGCTTTTTTTTTTTTTTTTATTTGTGCAAGTTACCACAACATCATTATCCACTAGTTTTTAGGATCAAAGATACAACTATATTGGTGTCCCTTGTTAATTTTACATTGTATTTTTTAAAATATAACTGCTTACTCCCAAACTGTCATTTGAAGTAAAACACATAGCCAAGTATTATTCTCCACAATTTTTTTATTGTGCATTAAAAAAATAAAACAAATAAAATTAGACATGCTATCTGCCAATAGAACTTAACCAAAAAGTGCATTCTATACATCCAAAAATATAGAAAATATACCAAATCAAATCATTATTCAACCAAAAAAATAATGTCAAAGCAATAACTCCAAGGCCAATAATAAATAACACGTTATCTCCTCCGATTCCACAACATGTCTGGTTGACAAAGAAGCGATTCAGAAACAAACTGAAAAGCACGAAATTAAAAGTGTGAAATGAAAAGCGAGAATATACACTCCCCAAACTTCTACTAACACGAAATTAGCAGAAGGAGCCCAAAGGGTAGAGCTAAAGAGCTGAAAAGCAACGTAGTACGTCACTACGTTCGTAATTGTTGGCCAACAATTGTGTGACCGTGTGTATGCAAGAAAAGTTTGGGCCAACGCCCTTCGGACAAAATTCCACAGTTTTTTGTTGGAAAGTCCGATTGTGTGTACAAGGCATAAGGCAAACACAATCCATCAATCAACATAAGACTACCAACAAAATCTCAGATGACTCTCTCCTGGTCCTGCTCACAATCATCAGATTGGTTAAAGACAGTTTATTAAGAGGAACTCTGAGACTCCAGCAGACTTAAGCTAGGTATACATGTATCAAAATTCATCCGGTTCAACAAGCACCAGCTGCATTTCAATCTGTGTGTAGGACTGTCTGTTCATAGCCAGCTTTTGTATACACAAATTGACCTCCTAATATCATCACCAGTGGTGTTCAGGTAATGTACAATCATGCTGTGGTCAGATCCGCCATGTCTACGACTGGCTCAAAACAACTTGTTACCTGCCTTCTTTGTGTATGGGCACTAATTCATGTAAATCTTTATTGAGGTCTACTGCTGCAGATATACAATACTCCTCTTTGATCCAGGAAAACAAAACAGTGCAGGTTCTGACAATGTCACAATGTGCTCCATTGTGTTTACACTGGCAGTCAGCTCACAATGGATGTATGTTTACTGAAAGACATGGTGCCATGCCTTAAATAGGATTGCTATATTAATGGCAACAGATGTATTAATTGTTCACAACTTGCAGCTGCTTTATTGCAATCAGTAGGATCATACACTTTAGCTCCAAATGAAAATTATTCACAGTGATCTAACGCCTAGCATTGTCTTGACATGTTCAATAGCAGCTTTTTCTGATACAGTAAACATTACCTATAGCACAGCCAAGAAAATCCAGTAATTCGATAAATCGACTAAATATGTGCAAACTGACAAATAGATGAGAGAGAGAAAAAATGCACTTATACAATGTATTTTATTTATTTATTATTACAGGTACTTATATAGCGCCATCAATTTAAGCAGCACGTTACATATTATACATTCACATCAGTCCCTGCCCTCAAGGACAATCTAAGGTCCCTAACTCACATTCTTACATACACATACTAGGTCCAATTTATAGACCAAAGCCAATTAACCTACCAACATATCTCTGGAGTGTTTTGAACTAAGATAAAAAAGAGAAGCAAAGTAACAACTGTGTAGCAACATCTCATATTTTTCTTGGTTCCAAATCCCATAAAAATAAAAATAAAATAATTTGTTTTCTAGTTTACCTTGACTCCAATTGAGGTTGCCATAGAAGATATGCAAAAGAAAACTCTTGAATTGGCTGTTGCAACTAGCCAGGAGCCACCAGACGCAAAGATGCTCCAGATGGTGCTGCAGGGTTCAGTGGGAGCCACAGTAAATCAGGTATAAATAGAATTATATTTGAATAATCTCATAAGTATTTTCTAAAGTGTTCAAGAGTACAAATGAAATGTTATTGGCACTAGTAAGCAGCAATATGTTTGCCTTTTTGTTGCAAAAAGTACACTGCAATATTCACTTCTCAGCTTTTGGGTAACAGTTTGGAAACATGTAGAACAAAATAAATAATGTTATAAATAACAAATTATATATTTTTTTAACATCAGCCTAAAAATTAGCTATTTTCTTGTCAATCCTAGAACTTCTACACTGGCATTTCATCAATTGAGCTGCAGAGCAATCAGCTGTAAAATAATGTAATTATACTCTTAGTGTCTGATGACAGATTTGATTACTGTGACAGTTAATTTTACCACCAAAAATTTAGAAAGAGTTTTGGCCATGCATGATCATTTGCCCAAGGTTGAATCTCCATGAGCTTTCAAAAGGTTTATTTATTTTAGGTACTTATATAGTGCTGTCAATTTACGCAGCGCTTTACATATACATTGTACATTCACATCAGTCCCTACCCTCAAGGAGCTTACAATCTAAGGTACCTAACTCACATTCATACATACACATACTAGGGCCAATTTACCTACCAGCATGTCTTTGAAGTGTGTAAGGAACCTGGAGTACCCGAAGGAAACCCACACAGGCAGAACATACAAACTCCAGGCAAGTAGTGCCATGCTTGGGATTCAAACCAACAACTCTAGTGCTGCCAGGCAGAAGTGCTAACCACTTAGCCACTGTGTTGTGCTTCATAGGTGTTCCAGATCTGTGCTCAGGGTCTAAACTTGTTCACTACAGTACACACTTAGTAATTCTAGCCCTGTTAAGCCAATTGTCATGGATCATCCCTCCTACCCTGATCTCTTAGCTAGCCTTAATCCATTGAAATGAAGAGTAGGTTAAACTGTGGCCATTTTCTGCTAGCAGTTCTGTCCTAAGAGTGCAGAGCAAAAGTGGGTAAACCATAGCTACATCAAGTCCTGCTTATGCATTCCAAAGGCATCACTTCCCATTGGCCCTAATGTATGCACTGCCCAGGCCACCTCTGGCCATTTACTTACATCTCTTGATCCTTTCTCTCCACTCTCCCCAGTGTGCATGGAGACTAGCCTCTATCTGCTCTTTTACTTGACATTACAACTATTGCTGTAAAAAAATCCCAGAATTCTACCTGTATAAGTTATAACACTACAATTGCCCCCACTGTTTTGTGAACACTCAAGCCAACTAGAAAAGGGATTACTACACAAGACAGATGCAAAAATGACTTGCTTATCATGGTATAACAGAAGTTCAAGTTCAGCATGCGTTTCAGAGGACACATCATGTAGATATCTTGTAGATAATGCTACTGCAGGGTAAACACCAATTTGCAATCAAAATGTGTGCATCCAACATCAGCCAGCTTTCATTTACAGTACAGTTTGTAGTACATAAGTCAGGACATAAAACTTTCTTAAAGGTTGGTATGTGATTTATTAAAATGAAAATATCCCAGCATTTCTCTGGTTTGTAGCATTATTTTTAAATGTTTTGAATTGTTAAAAAGCAAGGGGCTTTGACGAGCAAACTCCTGTCTAATCATTCTCTTGCATGCATTTTAGGGACCACTAGAGGTAGCTCAAGTGTTTCTGGCTGACATTCCAGCTGATCCTAAACTGTATCGACATCACAATAAGCTGAGGTTGTGTTTCAAAGAATTCATTATGAGGTTAGTATGGTCTAAATTCTAAGAGTTTAGGTAATTGCTCTAAGTGATTAGATCTTATATAATGTCCATAATTTACAGACAATAGTGGATTTACTATATTTTATTCAGACATATAAAGAGGACTGGAACCCAGCAAGTTAGCAAACAAGAGAATGTTAGAATGAACTAAAGAAAAATATGTGAACAGAGGGGATATTTTGTTTTAATGGCATGAAAGCTTAAATGGAAGTGGTCATGGATGAGCTTATGATA
The DNA here is from genome assembly GCF_042186555.1 of Aquarana catesbeiana. Taxonomy (NCBI): domain Eukaryota; kingdom Metazoa; phylum Chordata; class Amphibia; order Anura; family Ranidae; genus Aquarana; species Aquarana catesbeiana. The sequence continues at coordinate 398,880,467 of NC_133324.1, forward strand.
CCCCCTACACCATCTTAATGACAGCGTCTTTTTTTCCTGTGCATTGGCCTGGCCTTATTCACAAGTGTAAGGGAATCTTCCCACAACTCCAATAGCTCAATAAAATATATCTAATGCCGCGTACACACGGGCGGACTTTTTGACTGGACTGGTCTGACAAACTTTCCAGCGGACTTTCGACAGACTTTCGACGGACTTTTGGCGGACTTCCGACAGACTTTCTAACGAACGGACTTGCCTACACACGATCACACCAAAGTCCGACAGATTCGTACGTGATGACGTACACCGGACTAAAATAAGGAAGTTGATAGCCAGTAGCCAATAGCTGCCCTAGCGTCGGTTTTTGTCCGTCGGACTAGCATACAGATGAGCTGGATCCAGCGGAGTTACGACGTAAAGATTTGAAGCATGTTCCAAATCTAAAGTCCGTCAGATTTGCGACAGGAAAAGTCCGCTGAAGGTCTGGTGAAGCCCACACACAATCGGATTGTCCGCCGGATTTGGTCCATCGGCGTCCGTCAGACCAGTCCGGTCGAAAAGTCCGACCGTGTGTACGCCCCTTTACATTTTATGATAAACAAACAGACAGACACAATAATATCTTCAAAATTACAATTATGCACATATTTGTCTGAGAATCTGAAAGGAAATAACTATTAAAAAACGCACCAGATAAAATCTCATGTATGCAAAATAAATGACAATGATAACTTTACATGACTTCTACAGTAACTTCCTCATACTTACAGCAGGTAACAATGAATTTCCTTTTTCAGGTGTGGAGAGGCAGTAGAGAAAAACAAGAGACTTATTACACTTGATCAGAAGGAATATCAACAAGAACTGAAGAAGAATTACAACAAGCTGAAAGAGAATCTCCGTCCTATGATTGAACGCAAGATTCCAGAGTTGTACAAAACAGTAGTAAAGACTCCAAGTGAAGCAAGGTGTGTGTTACCAGTGTAATTCATTCCTTTAGCAATATAGTAAGTATAAGCATAATACAGGCCACTGCTTTATCCGATGTCCTCAGCAAACAGTGCCTGCTGAATGAGTCAGGGAGAACTGTCGAAGAATGCCTCAACTTATCCTGAACTGCCTCACTGTGGTCCTTCACAATGAATAACAATGTATTCATTTTACCTTTATTGCTCTTTATTGCGCATTTAAGACACTTTATTTCCAAGGTGTATACAGGCATTAGAGAGCAGCCAGTCATGCCCTGAGTCTACCATTACACCTATGCCTTGTGTAAAAGCTTAGTGAAATGTGCTGTGGTGCCATTTATGCCAAATTGCACCCTAATGCGCATATCTATTACGGTTGCTGTTGGACCTGTGTTGTGTTAAAATCTCATCAAGTTTTTCATCCGCTGTGGTGTGTTATCAGACCATTCAGTATGAATGGGCAGCCTTAACACAACACACATGACACATGCAAAGCACAAGTGTGAATTGTGAAGGGGCCCTTTGTTAAGTTCTTTCTCCTCTTAACTTTTTTTTAACCATAGCTGCTAAACCATGTTCATTTTGGACTAGTAGTGTCAAAACACTTAAAAGAAGCAGAGAATAGACAAAACAGAAGAAGGAAGTGGAGAGAGGCCAGTACAGTGTAGTAGTAGTAGTAGTAAATTAAAATAATTTCAGCGTTCATAAAGAAGCAGGAAGAATTTTCTACTGCATCTCGTAAGATTGCAAAATACCATGTACATGGTCCAAAACCTAATAGATCGGAAGGGGCATTAAAAATTATCCCAACCACATTCATAGCCAAGGCACCTAACAGAGAGCAATTACATCATATCTATCGATAAACAGCAGTTTCTTTACACCAGCGATATGCAATTAGCAGACCTCTAGCTGCTGCAAAACTACAAGTCCCGTCATGCCTCTGCCTATGGATGTCATGCTTGTGGGTGTCAGAGTCTTGCTATGCCTCATGGGATTTGTAATTCTGCAACAGCTGGAGGTCGACTAATTGCATATCCCTGCTTTATACAAAGTGATTCATAACATGTTTTCTGGCTCAGAGGCCACTTCATCAAATTAAACTCCCTAGTTTGTGTGAAATTCCAGCTGACGGCAGTGGGGAGATGTGTAGCTGTAAAATGGATGAGTGCTCTCTAATATTAAGAGGGCTCTTCTTAATTTTGGATAGCATGCAGTTGTTTCACTACTACACATTTCCCACTGCTGATAGCTTAAATTCCAACCATTTCTGCTGCACACCTAATCTGAAGAAGTGCACTGTGAGCCACGAAACGTGTTATTTGGTGTATGAATCCCTTTTAATAAAGACTGCTGGTTTTCCATAAAGCAGAAAGTCAGACCTCAGTAACATGATGCTGAATATGTATTTTTTGTATTTTTATGTAATTACATGTATACAGATGTTTTCACGCAAATATTTTTAACAATTTGGCACTCATCAAAATAGGCAACTTGTGACTCTATGAAAGTTGGGTTTCGAAGAATCGGCCAAAAGAAACAGATAGTCTTTGCAATGGTTAATGGAGGTACTAAGGGATAGCCGGATGGTGCGTCAGGTAATGAAAGTCATCCAGCATGCTATCCAATTATTGTGAGAACCCCAAAGTTCCCCAATTCAGATACAGGTAGCAACTATCAACAACACATACACATGAATATCTACAGTATGCTGCATTTAGGCTAGCCATAGACTTGAAATTGGGCCAGTTCAGTGGGGACCAGACCAAGTTTGAACAGTGTGTGGCCATCCCTGCTCGACAGGAGTTGGTCATATGATCAACTTATAGGCAGGTGCAGTCTGTACTCCCCACTCTAGGTGGTGCTAAATCATAGTGGCAATACAGTAGGGGAAGGAAGTTGTGAGGAACTGAGTTCCTCTATGACTTCCTGTGGTCACCAGGAGAACAGCTGTCCAATTATACGCTGGGGCCCGGCGTAAGTTCAGCGGCCATCTTGGGTGAGGGCAGAGCTATATTTAAAGCGGGGTTCCACTCAAATTTTTAACTTAATCTTACCCCCTTCAGTTAATTGCATAGATGTTCAAATGCCGCACGAAAATTTTTTCTATCACTGTAATTACCTTTATATTGTACTTTATTGTGGCACTTCCTGTCTCTCCTCCCATGGGAGTAGGCGTGTTTATTGCCTTTCCCCAGCGCCGCACTGTCTCCTGGGAGCTTAGTGTCAGGCTTCCCAAGATTCAGTGCGGGAACAATGATCATGCTTGTGAACAAGCTGTGAATGAACAGCATTCACCACATCCAGGAAATCAATGCTTGTGGGCTTCACATGCCCACAAGCAAGATGGAAACAGCCAGCATCACATTTTTTAAGTTATTCTTCAGTACGAAAACAGACAGAGGCAGAAATATTACACCCAAACTGTGAGTATTATTTTGGGGTTAGCAAAGTGTCTCAATGACCTAAAAAAAAAGATTGGTCGCTGGACTCCCGCTTTAAGGCCTTGGCCCCCTGATTTGGCATGCAATGGTTAGTGTAGGGACAGGTTCCCTGTCTGTCAGGGGCAGCGCATAGTGGCAGGGAGAGATTCCAATAGAGTAGGGAAAGTGTAGGGACTATTTTATCTCCTCTCAGGAAGCCTCCCATTTGGGTGTGGACCAGCCAGGCCACGTTCTTGCTCCTCATTGAAGACACTGGCACCATCATCCCAAGATAGTGTTCCTCTGCTTTTTTCCCATACGTGGCTCCAGCCAGTCCTGTACACACGGGCAGAATGTCGGGAGACATTTGCCAGTCCAAAAAATACCGACCGACCGACGTTCTGCCCGTGTGTATGTCGGCCGAACTTCTGTCGGACATGCATGCTGGAAAACCAGCATCTGACCGACTCTCGATCAATGCTCTCAGCCAATGGCAGAGAGCGCTGATCAGAGTGTTCTGGCAGCGGGGACGTCTCCCTGTCAGAACACAACAGCTCGGCGGGGGAGATCACTGGACTAACCTTGCGTGGTTAGTACAGTGGCTGTCGACCAGGCTTTATTGTGTATTGTTGGGGTTTTCTTAATACACTATTCTCATTCACATCGGCCTCTGTGTGATCTCTGCCCGGTGGCACCGTGCTTCACCCTGCTCTTAGAGCCAGTTCACACCATAGAAACGCAGTCCGGGTGCGTTCCCGATACTTTTCTACATGTACGTTTTTTATATGTTCCAGTGTGTTTTTGATGCGTTTTTGATGCCGTCCAGTGCATATTTTTCCCCTCTCTTTTCTTAAACCTAAATAGGGACATGTGTGTTCCAGTGCATTTTTGGTGCGTTCCAGGGCATTTTTTATGCTTTTTACAGCGTTACAGTCCAGTGCAGGAAAAAAGCAGCATGTTTTCCTTTTTTTCTGGAACTGGAACACACTGGAACTGCAAACACTGGTGTGAACTATGCCATTAAAGACTATATAACCTACTTTCAATGCATTTTTTATGCAGAAGAAAAATGCACTGGACTGCATGTGATGTGAACTGGTCCTAAAACTTCTGTCGAAGGGACACTTTGGAAAAGATTTGTTGATCATCAACTGCAGTTGCTGATTAGTGACAGCAACGAGTTCTGTTGTCAGAATACAATGTCCCAGTGAGGGGGATTCCTCCATCGAACTTGTTTGTGTGGATGGAGGACTCTGTTTCTTTTTTCTTGTTCAGCCCACTGGCTAACAAAAAAATACAGTCTATGGCTAGCTTTAGTCAGTATAATCTGCATTTAAGCTCTGTACACTACTGCAACTTGTCATTTAACTTTGGACACATAAAGTCGCATGACAAATCGCAAACCATTTATTTCAACAATGGCACCTATTCCAATCAATGCGACGTTAGTCACAGTGTCTTTAAAAGAGGTTCCTGCACTACTTTAATGTGATTTGAGTGCCATAGAGTGTAAGAGTCAGATGAAAGTCGCACTCCGAAATCACACTGGAAATCATGGGACTTTGGAGTCGCACTAGTGAGAAAGGAGGCTAAAACAGACTAGCACACTGGCTTTGCATACCACACACACTGTTTTCATTAGCTTTTACGGGTTAGCTAAACAAGGCAATGGGGTCGATTTACTAAAACTGATGCACTCAGAATCTGGTGCAGCTGTGCAGTCAGCTTTTACCTTCAGCTTGTTCAATTAAGCTTTGACAATAAAACCTGGAAGCTGATTGGTTTCTATGCAGAATTGCATCAGATTTTGCATGTTCCAGTTTTAGTAAATAACCCCCATTATCTCTTATAGGGTGAGGGCAAACACCAATTCACAATCTCATACCACTAGCCATCACTAGAGGGAGACGCTACCAAAACCTCGCTTGCTGGACACACACAGGCAGAAAAAAATCTCATATACAATCTTGTGCACTCTAATGGTTATATGGCAGAAAACAACAGAGCCTTCAGATTTGTGCATTCTTTACAGCAATAAAAAGCCAGCCTATTCATTTTTAAATTTAAAGTCCCTAAACGGGAAGTGCACAGAAAGGGTACAGAGAGTTACAAAGTGAAACATACTGTACATACACAAACAGTATTAAAAATGAACTTGGAGAACAGTTGTTTCTCCTGCTTTCAGGATAGGTTGAAAATGCAGTCCATACCCCCCTTATTGATTGGACCTCTCAGACATGACCCAGGTTTGGTTGGAGATCTCCATTTTTTATACCTTAGGGATTAAAATTAGTTGCCACACACTCACATTGTCCAGTTGGATTAAAGGGGCTGGCTGCTGCATAATAACTAATTAGCACAGTTAGTATGGTGATAATCACAATCCAATCTTCAAAAACTCATAGTGATAAATTATGGACCTAAAAGTAAGAATAATGGTTTCAGCTGTTGTTCTGCTATGTGTAGACACCAAAAATGGATTCTTTACTCTCACCATAACCAGTAATATTGATGACTTACAACTTTTCTCTGCGGTACCAGGCTTTTACAGGTTTTGGGATTGTGTGATGCACAGGATGGGAATTATGACTTATTACATTTATTGTAAGAATTTTGAAGAGTGACATACACACATTTGTCTAGGTTAGACTTCTTACCTCCAAACTGTTCTAATAGGAATGCAACTGTTTAGTCTAGAGCAGGGGTCCTCAAACTTTTTAAGCAGGGGGGCAGTTCACTGTCCCTCAGACTGTTGGGGGGCCAGACTATAGTTTGAAAAAAAATATGAACGAATGCCTATGCACACTGCACACAAAACAGGAAAAAACAATACAATATTTAAAATAAAGAACAATTTTAATCAGCAAACCTATTAGTATTTCACAGAATCCCTTCATCAGACTCCCTTCAGCACCGACCCCCCCCCCCCCATCACAGATCCCCTCATCACAGACACCTCCATCACAGAGCCCCCATCACAGACACTTCTCCATCACAGACACTTCTCCATCACAGAGCCCCCCATCACAGATCCCCCCCATCACAGATCCCCTCATAACAGATCTCCATCACAGAGCCCACATTTCTAGTTCTGTGTAAGTTATAACTTTCATTTCTTCATCCAGGGCAGCTAAAAAAAACTGGTGGCCCTGCCGCTGTTGCAGAACTACAAGTCCAATGAGGCATTGCAAGGTTGACAGTTACAAGCATGACTCCCACAGACTGAGGCATAATGGGACTTTTAGTTCTGCAACAGCAGGAGGGCCACCAGTTTGACACCCCTGATCTAAAGGAAGTAAAAGTTAGGTAAAGCACAGGCTCACTTTAATGTGTACTTTGCAGCCTTTTTCATCCAGGGTAACCAGGCACCCCAGGGTGCCTGTGTTTTTCTTCAGGGTTGCCTTGGCAAACTGCTAAAAATTGCCCAAAAATTGTATACAAGACAGTGGGTGGATCAAGCCTGCCTACACAAAGCCACAGATTTTTATTGTGTACCATTGCAACCTTCGAGCTGCCGGCATCCTAACAACTAATGTCGTCGTCAGTTGATAAGGAGTACATTGGACGCCTGCACAACATCCTTGCTTCAGGTGTATCAAACTGTGAAGGTTATACATATAACAAATACATATAACAAATACAGTGAAAAATTTCTATAGTGTGTAGCGCTGGTAGATTTATGATCTACCATCTGATAGGTAAATTTAGTGAATTGCTCGTCATAGGAAGTTAGACTTGCCTCTGTTCCAGCTTGGCTGACGTTGCGTGTGGTTCCACATTGTGCCGGTGGGTGTCGTTGTCTCCATCGGCGGGTGTTGGAAAGGCAACGTGTTAAAGCGGATGAGTGCTCCTCTGTCCCGGAGACAGCTTGGGGGAGGTGGTCCTCCGAGTTGCATTCTGGGAGAGGGTATTTATGGAACAGACGCCATGTTTTGGGGTTCGTTTTCAGCCACCTGCTGGCCCTCCTGGCCGACAGGTATGTGTTAGAGTACCACCTCGTGGTCCTCCGTTCCGGAGGCCCGCGTCGCTGTGGCGCGTGGGTGGGCCCAGAAGTCTGTCTGGGGCCTACCACAGCAGCCGAGGAATGGTCCTGAGCTGTCTATCCAGAGTGAAGAAGCTGGACAACCGAGAAGATCCCAGGGGAGGACCCGTCATGGAAGGATCATGCAGAGTGCTGGTCTGGAGAGGGGCCTGGTGACTCGGTTGGAGGACGCATTCCGAAGTAATCTTACAGTATAGTACTGCCGGGTTGGCTTAAAGGTTCAAGTACTGTATTTGACATTCATCGCGAACCAATACATCCTGTGGCAGAGGATCGTACGGGTTTATTTCAAGCAAGTCTGTGGCAGAGACTTTTGTTCGTGCTACGTACTGGCTGCTAGGCAAGTGAGAGAGGCCTATCCAGGTGAGCAAAGATCATGTCCCACAAAAAAGGGATTGCATTCAATTACAGTATTCAACTTTGAAGGATGTTCTAAAGAAACCTAAAGAAAGGTATTTGAGCTTCCCTGCAGTTTTCCTCCTGCCTCTTTCCTGCTACTTCCTTCGTTACTTTGTTCAATAAAGCATTGAAAACGTATTCAAGTGTTGGTGCTTATATCGTCCAGAGGTAAACTCAACGGAACCCTAGACCCGGTGCCGGTGAAACAGAGGTATCGAGAGTGAAGGTAACAGCCCGCTTTAAACCAGCAGCTCCACCGAGAGTTAGTGCTACAAGTGAAATAATAAAGTCTCTAATGATCTCCAAAAATCACTTATGTATAGTGATCATTCGCAGTTCATACTGAAATGGGACGATCCTGTTCACCTTGTGAATAGCCAATATGGTAGATGGAAAGCAATTTGTGATAATACCACCACCAGAAAAATTGCAGGCTTACCAGAAAATGTGGACCCAAAAGAACATACATTCTATGAGTCAAATGTGCTTGTATTGTCACCAGCAATGGAAGAAGAGCCTTAGAAATCCACAGTGATGGGAATCTGGAGTCATCCAGGCTTTAGTAATGAGGAGTATTCTCCACAAGGGTGGTTATGCATCCAGGAAAATTAGCCCGTGAAAGATAAAAAAGGGGCCACATAGCGTAATTCCGTAAGCAGGAAAAAATGTATTAATAAAAAGTAGAACACTTACATTTATGTCGGAAAAAATCGCTTTAAGTAAAATCGTGGCGGCAGTGGAGTCCTCCCAACGCTTTTCGTCTTGCTTGCTTGCCCCTCCCCTTTTCTTCTCCATCAGCACTGAGGTCACATTAGCTGAGCGAGGGAGAGAAAATGAGGGAGAAGAGCACTGGAATACTTGTCAGTACCTGTGTGCAAAGGTGTGTTTGCTTTGAAAGAATAAATCACCTCTTAAGTTGGGGAGGGGGGGTTATTTACTAAAACTGGAGAGTGCAAACTCTCTGGTATAACTCTGCATAGAACCAATCAGCTTCCAGGTTTTATTGCCAAAGCTTAATTGAACGAGCTGACGTTAGATGCTGATTGGCTACTGTGCACAGCTGCACCAGATTCTGAGAGCACCAGTTTTAGGAAATCTCCCCCTGGGTGTCCTACATGTCTGGATGTTGATGAGTTATGGAATACTATTAGTTTAGTTTTTAACATTTTAGAATGGGGTGCAGAATTTAAAGGGTGCCTAAGTTGAAAATTGCCAACTTTATAAGATGGTATGCACTTAGCACCTGGATCATATTCGGATTTCATTTCTTATCTCTGGACTGAACATATTTGACATTTCTTGCTGATGGAGTGTTTACTTCTTGATAAAAATAGGGAGTGTAAATCACTCCCTGCCGCCTTGATCAGGCTTCGTGTGTGTCCTGTAACACTTGTCCATTACCAATGTCATTGCCAGTGTGCCACAGTCTGTTTATTCAGTGGGAAACTTGTCCATGCTTTGAGTCGGTTTGTGAGTGACAAATGGCTTAGTGACAAAGAAGCTTTTATTTCTGTAGATTGTAAACAGAATAAGGATTCTCAGAGTAGTGGGCTGGAGTCTTCCTTCACTTCACAGATGGCTGGAGCTAGGTGAAAGCATTCCAGGCATGCAGGGAATTGCAGGCAAGCTTGATCTGTGTTTTGTTCTTGTCATGGAGAGGGATGTCTAATTAACGGAGAATGTATTTGTTGACCACAACATTTTCATTCCAATCTGATATCACCCCCCTCTAATATACGAGCACTGATATGGAAAGCAGGTTGATTGTCTAGTCTTGGCTTTTTATAATTAATTGGAGTTCTAATGTTTAAACAAAATTATACTATCATTAAAGTTCAGCTTCAGGAATATTTTCCAAAAATCCCCCTATGCAATTCTGTATCATTGGAATAGAACAGGGATCTCCAAACTACGGCCCTCCAGCTCTTGTAGAACTAGGCATTGTAAAACCATGACATTCACAGACATGACTAGGCATGATGGGAATTGAAGTTCCTGAATAACTGGAGGACCATAGTTTGGAGACCCCTGGAATAAAACATACCAGAGCTCCACCTGTGGTGCATGTCCTCCCTTTACAGGTGCAGTTATTGGGGGTTTCTCCACAAAAAAACACTGGCCCCTTACTCCTTTCCCTGCAAATGGCAGGACAGGCTGAACATTACAGTAAATGCACCAACACCTAGCGGCTGCTCTGGGCCATTCAGAGTGCGCATTTGCGCAGTACACTCTCCCTGGTTTTTGTGTAGCTGCATTTGTAATAGGTGGACATGCCCCATTTGCAACAGGGGTATACACTATTCCAAGGATATAGAATTGTATAGGGGGATTTTTGGAAATTCTTCCTCAAGGTCAAGGCCAGATTTAGCCTTTCTGATCCGGGGAAGGTTGCATCAATACACCTTAATTTTATACTTGTGGATACATGCATTGCGGTGAATGGTAACAGCGGGGTGGCCTAAAGAGGATGATTAAACAGAACCTTTGCCTATTCCCTGAGGCATTCTTAAGTCGGCCATAGACAGATCGAAATTCCACCGGGTAAGCAGGAACCAGGGGAATTTTGATCCGTCTGGGCAGGCTAATTGTACTGAAGTTGATCCATCGATCAACTTCAGTACAACCAGCCTGTCAGGTTTTTTTCATCCCATTACTGCCAACGGCTATAGCCGCCAGCAATGATTATTGTATTCTGCCAGTGGGGAAGACTCCCCATGCTCTGCGGCAGAACACAATAGCACTGCGGGAGCAATTTTCTTTCCTTCTACCTTCATTTAATGAAGGTACAACATTTAGCAACTCACATGGATGATGTTTAAAACTGGCACATCTAAGTATGCAGGCATCCAGGTAAAGTTGTCCACAGAGACTGTGCCTCTTTTAATCATCAACCAAAATGTTGTACCTTCATTAAATGTAACCATATTGCTACACTTAGAGGCGCCTCTCTTCTCTTTGTGGAGGCTGCCATTTATGGATGGACATTTTATGGTTGCACAACCTATCACATTGCTACAATCTTTTTATATGGACTATAAACTGAAGGACTTATGAATAAATGGTTGTGGAACAAATCATTTGAGATTCCATTATTTCTTATGGGGAAACTCGCTTTGATATAAGAGTGCTTTGGATTACAAGCATGCTTCTGGAACGAATTATGCTCACAATCCAAGGTTTTACTGTGTATATATATATACACACACATACAGTATATATTCCAGCACATTCAAGGTGGAAGGCATTTGGAATCTTTATTTTTTGGTTATGTTTTTTGTTTGCAACAAATTATGTGCACATTGTTATTTTTCTTGTCATGCTGTATGGCCCAAATAATTCTTCACTGTGACTTTTTTGTCTTTCAGGGGACTTTTCACCAGGTCCAGCTTCAGAAAATATGATACACAGATCTCTCAATCCAATTGTTGAGCCTAAAGAACCACATAAGCTAAATGAAAAAAGACCTCATGCATTCAACGATCATACATTAAAGTCAATAATATTTTATCTCCAGTAAGGACTACAAAATAATTATAATAGTTACGTAACTAAAGCTGAACTCCAGGTATACAGCTAATGCCCCGTACACATGGTCGGACTTTGTTCGGATATTCCGACAACAAAATCCATGGATTTTTTCCAAGGGATGTTGGCTCAAACTTGTCTTGCATATACACGGTCACACAAAGTTGTCGGAAAATCCGATCGTTCTGAACGCGGTGACGTAAAACACGTACGTCGGGACTATAAACGGGGCAGTGGCCAATAGCTTTCATCTCTTTATTTATTCTGAGCATGTGTGGCACTTTGTCCGTCGGATTTGTGTACACACATCAGAATTTCTGACAACGGATTTTGTTTGATCTGTAGCTGTTCAAGCCCAATTCAATGCTGATGTCAAGAAAGTTTAAGGTACAGTATCTCACAAAAGTGAGTACACCCCTCACATTTTTGTAAATATTTTATTCTATCTTTTCATGTGACAACACTGAATAAATGACACTTGTATAACAGTGTAAATTTGTTGCCCCCTCAAAATAACTCAACACACAGCCATTAGTGTAGAGTGTTGTCACATGAAAAGATATAATAAAATATTTACAAAAATGTGAGGGGTGTACTCACTTTTGTGAGATACTGTACATTTAATAGCGGCAAATTAAAAATAGATTTGATCATTTTTTAATGAATGCAAGACTATATTGAATTTATTGAGTTTTTATTATCTGCCTGGATTTTAACTTAGGTTTTCATTATTACTGTATTTCTTTCTTACAAGACTTTACAATATATATGTTAAAGAAGATCTGCCCGCTACCTGTGTAGTAACATAGAAATACCCCCAGTTCACCTTCTCTTTTGTAAGCAAAGGTTGACTAAAGCCTGTCTCTTAATATACAATGGTACCAAGAAGGCATAATTGTATTTACAAGGTAGTGCTGCAATACAAAATTCACCAGTAGGTGGTGCTGAAAGCGACATAAACTATCAGCTATGAGTCCCAGCAAAACCAATGAGCTGCTGTTAGTCATTGCATCAGCCCACCTTTAGAAACAGAACTTAGGGGTTGATTTACTAAAGGCAAAAACACTGTGCACCTTGGAAAGTGCAGTTGCTCCAGAGTTTAGTAAATGAGCAGAAGCTCTGCTGACTTTCATCAACCAATCATGTGCAAGCAAAAATGCTGTTTTTTTAAAATTTTCCTTGCATGTGATTGGGTATTCTTTGCAAAGTGAAGCTTTACCTCATTTACTAAGCTCTGGAGCAACTGCACTTCCAGAGTGCAATTGCACTTTTCAAGGTGCACAACCTTTTGGCCTTTAGTAAATCAACCCCTTAGTGTCTTGGGTACAACTTGATTCCTAGGGATGCCGTCAGATGAGATTTCATACAGTTTTAGTAAATAAAAGGTTCAATAAAGCACAACAGTACTGCCAATGGCGACTGTGCACTTTTTTATGTCTGCAAGGTAGACATAGAGGTGTAAATATAACTGTTAAAGTATAGAAGACTAGAAATACTGCACAGAAAGGCATTTATTCTGTAGGAGGAACTAGAGAATGTTATTTTACTATTTATATAATTTTCCTGTCTCACATAGATGTATAGATTCATAAAAGGAAATGGTACCATGTTTTTCTATGTGTTATTTTTACAGATGTTAACTTTATAAAAGTGTTTTTCCTTGTTTGTATATTTGAGAAAAGTTGTACAATATTTTTGTAGTTAAATTAACCACAAACATTCCACAGAGGCTATTTTTAAAATTCAACTTTTTATAGTCTTTTTTTTTTTTTTATTAATAACTGTATTTTAAGTGATTTTACTATGCCAGTATTTGCTTTGTTTTGAAAAAAAGTGTGATTTCTTTATGTTGAAAGTAATAAAGGAAGCTGTTGCTTGCTTATGTCTTTAATTGGTTTATAATTGTAAACATTTGCTGGGTTTACCTTGTATACAGTTTTTATATTTGGTTCTCTTGCATGAAGATCGGGGTTTATTTAATACAGTACACTTCATAATTATAGAATATAACAACTGAGGATAGGTTTGCCCATATACAGTGACAAGAAAAATTGTATGCAGTCTCATGAAGGTACATATCAAGTTCTATAAATCTGTATCTCCTCCTTGGTCCCGGAACTGTAACACAGATGGGTCAACCCTTTCCTCATTTACCCTTCATCTTCAACCTTCTTTATGAACTTCAGAGATGTTTTAATCAAAGTATAAAAAAAAAATGTTAAAAAGAGAGTAAAAAATCATTATTAAAAACAGTAGGATGTATTTGATAGCAATGCATAAAGAGCAATACAGTGCATGTTACTAATGGTAACCATCCAAAAATTTAGATTTAGCAGTAAATATAAATGTCAAGATTAAAGCATGACTTTAGCCAAAAGTACAAAAAAAATAAAAGATAATATAAAAAAAGCTTTTGCAGCAATAGTCACATTCAATCCAGGACTGTTCCCTGTTGTACTGCAATTTCACCTCTAGATGTCCTAAGTGTTCTAGTATGAATGGTGACCCATGTCATTCAACTCACCTTCCCCTAAATAATAACTAAGGCATAGTGGATAGGGATTAGAACACCTCTCAGTTTTTGATATTGCTATCTCTGTTTCTGTTAAGGAGATTCCCCATCTGTATTTGTCCCGTTTACAGATTTCATCAAAAGTAAAAGTAAATGAAAATCTCAAATTTGGGATGTCCCCAGAACAGGAATAGAGGGGAAATCTTCCAATGTAGACACTAGTTCTGGTGACCCTGGTGACAACCAGGGATTCCCTCACTTTGGAAGGATTTCCTCTCATTTCCTGTTGTGGCTATGGAAGTGAAAGGAAACCTCCCCAATGGGATACAGATCCCATTCAAAATGAAAAAAGAATTCTACTTTATAGTGGCCATACGCTATACAATCTGACTATACAAACTCATTTGGATCTACCAACAACTATGTAGGGGAAGGGCTTTCCTGATGTAATACAAAGTGAACGGATTGCTTAGGTGTCTCCTATTACAAAGTTTTGTTACATCTAAAAGAGATTGTACAATCAGATTGTACAGTGTATTGCCAGCCCTAGCCCAATATCATGGACCAACCCCTTGAGGCAGCAATATCACACTGGTCACCAGACTGGTCCCCTGAAGATGTTAGTTGGCAACCAAACGTGTTGGTAGGCGGCCTAATTGTGATGTCATCACGAATGCTGTTCCCAATGTGGTTTGTGCTTGTCTCTATTGTATGACATTGTGTAATACCGCCATACAATTAACTTTATTATTTACACTGAGGTATTCAAAATGTGGCTTACTTTTGCTTTCTTTCATGGTGGTAATATCCAGTCATTGATATGAGAAAGTGTGGGCTACTTTTTGGCAGGAACTTTTGGTTATTTCATATTATTTAATATTACGTAGTTACATAGTAGGTGAGGTTGAAAAAAGACACAAGTCCACCAAGTCCAACCTATGTGTGTGATTATATGTCAGTATTACCTTGTATATCCCTGTATGTTGTGGTCGTTCAGGTGCTTATCTAATAGTTTCTTGAAACTATCAATGCTCCCCGCTGAGACCACCACCTGTGGAAGGGAATTCCACATCCTTGCCGCTCTTACAAAAAAGATCCCTCTACGTAGTTTAAGGTTAAACCTCTTTTCTTCTAATTGTAGTGAGTGGCCATGAGTTTTGTTAAACTCCCTTCTGCAAAAAAGTTTTATTTCTATTGTGGGGTCACCAGTCCGGTATTTGTAAATTGAAATCATATCCCCTCTCAAGTGTCTCTTCTCCAGAGAGAATAAGTTCAGTGCTCACAATCTTTCCACATAACTAATATCCTCCAGACCCTTTATTAGCTTTGTTGCCCTTCTTTGTACTCGCTCCATTTCCAGTACATCCTTCCTGAAGACTGGTGCCCAGAACTGGACAGCATACTCCAGGTGCGGCCGGACCAGAGTCTTGTAGAGTGGGAGAATTATTGTTTTATCTCTGGAGTTAATCCCCTTTTTAATGCATGCCAATATTCTGTTTGCTTTGTTAGCAGCAGCTTGGCATTGCATGCCATTGCTGAGCCTTTCATCTACTAGGACCCCCAGGTCCTTTTCCATCCTAGATTCCCCCAGAGGTTCTCCCCCCAGTGTATAGATTGCATTCATATTTTTGCCACCCAAATGCATTATTTTACATTTTTCTACATTGAACCTCATTTGCCATGTAGTTGCCCACCCCATTAATTTGTTCAGATCTTTTTGCAAGGTTTCCACATCCTGCTGAGAAGTTATTGCCCTGCTTATTATCTAATATTATATTCTTATGGGGCAGCACAGTGGCTAAGTGGTCAGCGCTTCCACTTAGCAGCACTAGGGGTTGTCAGTTCGAATCCCAACAACACAACACTACCTGTCTGGAGTTTGCATGTTCTCCATGTGCCTGTGCGGGTTTCCTCTTTGTACTCCGGTTTCCTTCCATACTCCAAAGACTTGCTTGCAGGTTAATTGGCTCCTGTTTAAATTGGCCCCAATATACTGTATGTATGAATGTGAGATAGGGACCTTAGATTGTACTGTAAGCTCCTTGAGGACAGGGACTGATGTAAATGTACAATATATATGTAAATTGTCAGCACTATACTTATAAGTACCTGTAATAAATGAATATACTATCAATTTATTTATTTTATTTGACACTGATGCACTTTATTTATGGTCAGTTTGTGATATGAAAAAAAAATATATTATGCAAATGATTTGATATTTATTTTTTTGTACTTCACTATGAGTACTTTTAAGGGACGGCACACCTTATTTTGTATTTATGATTATGTACAGTACCTAGTATTCCGATATTAGAGTGTTTCTGTTTCTTAATACACTTCTTTATTATACACGGAGCACAAGACTTTTGATTGGTTTACATATTGATATGACAGCGTAAAGCTTCTACTAGAAGATTATTTTACTGTTTTGCACAGTTATTGGTAAGTTGAATGCTGTGGTTGCCTCCTGTATCATCTGTGGACTTAGCACAGGTTTCCTTTAATGCAAAACTTCAATTCTTTTTTAAATAAAAAAAAGTCCTCTCTTGGCCAACTAAATAGTGTGAGGATTTTAGGAAACCTCATTGCAGATACTCATCTGCTTTTGCAGTGTAAAAATTGCCCTGTAATTGCACATGCTGGGTAAGAAAGTCTGCCTATTTTTAAACACAGCCCCCTTGGCATTCGTCTGTATGGGTCTTTCATATATAGAACATACCTGCATATTACCTCTTGCTTTCTACAAACTTCTGAAACAGTGGGAACTAATTAAAAGATCAGGGAAACAACACAGAAGTCTTATCATCAAACAGCATTTTTACTATATTTGCAATGCAGTAAAAATCAGAACACTGCCAGTTTTAGATGATTACTGCAGAAGGCAAACATGGCGGAGGAAGCAATTTTACACTGTGTATATATATCAGTCCTTTTCACATGGGCTGTCAGGAGGTCATGTGACTGTGTATACTGAGACTAGCTGCTTCAGCAGGGCTTCCAATGTCTGGGTCTTAGCCTCACACGGTCACATGCTCTCCTAATAGCCCATGTGATCAGAGCTGTACAGGCAGCTTTGTGAAAGCGGACCTTCAGTCAATTTCTCAACTTCCCATCTTTGTTGTTTTTTACTATCCAAAGTTAACATTTTTTTCTGCCAGTGAATACCTTATACAGCCCACTTCCTGTTTCTTGTCTGGTCATTAGTCTAGCTTAATGACATCATGCACAGCTCTCTCTCACACTCTCACTCTCGTGAGAGTTTGCTAGGAAGGGACGGGGGGAGTTGAGTCATAATAGGGCCAATGAGAGCTGCAGAGCTGGAGGTAGGTGCCTCTGTGTGTCTGTGTAAATCCAGGAAATGAACAGGCAGCAGCTTCAGTTAAAATGGCTGCAGCCAGACTTATTTGAGGGTGATTTATGCAGCATATTTGGCAAATACAGAATCACAGTATATATAAAATAATATGCAAAGTGGTTGGAGGGAAGCTTCAGAATGGCAAAGATGTTTTTATTACAAATTATGTGAGCAGACTGCAGTTCCTCTTTAAGTTGATACATATTCTTGCTACCCAAGCCATTTTATTAGGTACTTTTATTTCAATCTTCACCAATGATTATATAAAACTGGCAAAGTATACTATTTTCTATGCCTTACAACCATAGTAAAAGTACATTGTTCATGTGTAAGCAGGCGCTGTTAGCTAGTCTGGCACTAGGTGGCTCTGTCCTGGAATAGTGTGACCACCAGTCTAGGCTGACACCTTTCATACTGAACATCAATGTAAAGGGACATTTTTCTTCTCATGTTCATTGTAAATTAATTCAATTTTTTTATTATTTTTTTTACCAACCTCTTTTGTAAGATGAAAACTGTTTCAAAGACAACTACCAATGAAAAGGGCATTTCTCAACTAACCACTGACATGAAGGCCCACTACAATTTTTACTGTTTGCATTTCTTTTTTGACCATTATTTTTTTGACATGAAGGCCCACTACAATTTTTACTGTTTGCATTTCTCTTTTGACCATTATTTTTATTTCATTTCATAATTATTACTGAAAGTAATGTTTTTGTAGAGAGGTGGGGAGCGTTAAAAAATTATCTTCTCTGATTAGATACCATAACTTTTAGGAGAGGTCCCCTGAGACCAGTAGATTATTTCAAGGGTTCCTCCATGGTAAAAGTGATCTGCTCTGAGTGTCAAATTCCTTTATTATTATATCTGCTATTTACTGATCACACTATCATAGCATTAGCTGTAGATAGTTAAAGATATCATAACGTAGTAGGGACAAGTAGACTATTTTAAGGGTTCCTCCATGGTAAGAAGGTTGAGAAAGGCTGCTATAGAGTTGTAGATACCATAACTTTTAGGAGAGGTCCCCTGAGACCAGTAGATTATTTCAAGGGTTCCTCCATGGTAAAAGTGATCTGCTCTGAGTGTCAAATTCCTTTATTATTATATCTACTATTTACTGGTCACACTATTATAAAATTAGCTGTAGCTAGTTGTAGATATCATAACTTAGTAGGGACCAGTAGATTATTACAAGGGTTCCTCCATAGTAAACAGGATAACTTTTAGTAGGGACCAATAAATAATTTCAAGGGTTCCTCCATGGTAAAAAGGTTGAGAAAGGCTGCTATAGAGTTGTAGATATCATAACTTTTAGTACAGACCAGTAGATTATTTCAAGAGCTCTTCCATGGTAAAAAATGTTTAGAAAGGCTGCTATGGTGTTGTAGATATCATAACTTTTAGCAGAGACCAGTAGATTATTTCATGGGTTCATCCATGGCAAAAAGGTTGAAAACCGCTGTTATAGAGTGTCACTTGAGTTACAGCTCTGAGTCTGGAGTTGCTGACATCACATCCAAGATGGTGGTGCCCAGCAGCAGTTTCAGGGCTTTTGGATGTCTACACAAGGTAGGATTTTACAGGTAAACAACATGAATAAAAAATTAATAAATACACATATAATCTTATGGGAATATTTTGTTGCTCAAATAAGTTGTCTGATGACAGTCTCTTTAAGCACACATGATATTTTGTAGCCCTTTGGATATGTCGTGGGTAGCAATTGATGCAATCTATATTTCCAAGTTGACCACCACTGCAACAGGACCTAAAATCTGACTGGCAAAACATGCCCAATAAACTGAAACTAAACATCTGAGTGTGTTCTCATTTTCTTATCAGTGCTGATGATGACCCAACTTTGCAGTTTCTTCTCTTTTGTCATTCCAGGACTTCCCTTCTGGACTTTAGTTGGCTTACACGTATTACTGTGACATGTTGGTCTCAACAGTGTAAATACTGACAATGTACACAGACTCTCAGAATAGTGACCTCTGTCTGCTCTGTACAATAGCAGATTGTTCTCCCCCCCTCCCCCTGTCAGGGTTCACTTTGACATGAATGGTAAAACGGGCTCCTGAGTTAAAATATTTTAATCCATCTGCAGGAAAGGTCAGATGTATCCTTGAGATCTGTAGTCACCCATTATTAAAATGGATTTTATTACAAAGGAACTAAGCAAATAGTTATTGCCATAAGAGGTAGGAAAGGTTTGCATTATATGGATAGAAATGTTTTAGCCTTACATGTTTTAAAGCACATGTTAAAGTGGGCCTCCAGCCAAAGCAAAAAATTGGGAGGAAATTTTTTCAACGGGGACATCTGTCAAAGTTGTATTTACCTTAATTTTGAGTGAGATTTCCTGTGTATGTTTACTACATGTCCTGCAATGATTGGTAATGCGAAAAACCCATTGAAAATGGATGAGTTACCAAATGCATGGTAAGAGATGTCATGCTGTAGGGCTGCCTAGGCACAGAGTTGATAAGAGACAGTCAAAAAACCTGTCATATAACAATGTTGTTGTCAGGAAGACATAAAAGGAGACTAAAGTAGTTTTTAACTGAGAGTTTTCCCTCCTATAGCGGATCAGTTATCAGCCCTGAGCTAAGGCAATAGGTGCTGGCTCCAAGTGGTTAACTACCCGTTCCATACTTATAACTATCCAACCAAAAATTATAAGCTGCTCTCCATCATAAAAGCCTGATGTGAGGATTTATTTTGTATTATCCGGTATAGAGGCTGTTCTTCTGTATTATGTATCAGAGTGAAATGCGTTAAAGGTCAGAGGAGCAGGTGAAACAGTGTTTGTACCAGATAATGCAAATACTGTACATCTTAACATCAGGCTTTTATGATGAAGAATGGCTTCTCTTTTTTTGTTGGATAGTTAGATGTGGGCCCCACAGCCTGACACTGAGTGAGTGGAAAAATACAAATGACTATAAGAACACACTTATCCCCAAAAGTTAAGAATGTGCTATTATAATACTCATGACCATGAAAGAGCCCGCGAGTTCCAAGTAAGCTGGACTGGCTTGGGAAGGTGACAGAGATCATGGAAGCAGAGGAATGGGTGGTCACATACAAGGGAACTCGTGAGTGATTCGACTCAATCTGGGCCTCATGGCAGAGTCATGCCTCTAGACAGGCCCCAGTCTACTCTAGTCTAGGCGAACCGGACCCTGAATAAGGTTCAGAACTAGATACAGAATTAGCATTGGTGTTCCTAGTATTGATATATCCCATCAGCCAATGAACCAGGCGTGCTTGCCGATTTATAAAGCCATTACAGATACTTGAGTATATTTTTCTTTTGTATATTTTTTCATGTCTTATATGTTCCTACTTTACTATATGTGAGCCTAAGATGCTGTATCTGCTTTGATTTATTGTGCGAGCCCTCTCTCCTTTCTCCAAAATGTGAGGGGGAAGGTCCACTCAGATCGAAAATCTAGGACAGGGATGGGCTTATACTAGATATAGTTATAGCCATGATGTAATGACTTGGCACTACTAATATCAGTATTTGTCCTTGAGGTGCATTTTGCCTTCTCTTTCCCTTTACCCTTTAGTCTGTCCACTGTTTTGTATGGCTTAAAATTTAAAATAAAATAAAGATTATATAAAAAATAAAAAAAAATACTCATGACCATGACTGCACCAATGAACTTCTCCACTGCAACCATACATTTCTCCACTGACCCCCACTACACCGACACGCTTCTTCACTGACCTCCACTGCAACCATACATTTCTCCACTGACCCCCAGTACACCGACACGCTTCTTCACTGACCTCCACTGGAACCATACATTTCTCCACTGAACCCCACTACACCGACACACTTCTTCATTGACCTCCACTGCAACCATACATTTCTCCACTGACCCCCACTACACCGACACACTTCTTCATTGACCTCCACTGCAACCATATATTTCTCCACCGGCCCCCACAACACCGACACACTTCTTCACTGACCTCCACTGCAACCATACATTTCTCCACTGACCCCCACTACACCGACACACTTCTTCACTGACCTCCACTGCAACCATACATTTCTCTACTGACCCCCACTACACCGACACACTTCTTCACTGACCTCCACTGCAACCATACATTTCTCCATTGACCCCCCACTACACCGACACACTTCTTCATTGACCTCCACTGCAACCATACATTTCTCCATTGACCCCCACTACACCGACACACTTCTTCACTGACCTCCACTGCAACCATACATTTCTCCACCGGCCCCCACAACACCGACACACTTCACTGACCTCCACTGCAACCATACATTTCTCCACTGACCCCCACTACACCGACACACTTCTTCACTGACCTCCACTGCAACCATACATTTCTCCACTGACCCCCACTACACCGACACACTTCTTCATTGACCTCCATTGCAACCATATATTTCTCCACTGACCCCCACTACACCGACACACTTCTTCACTGACCTCCACTGCAACCATACATTTCTCCACTGACCCCCACTACACCGACACACTTCTTCACTGACCTCCACTGCAACCATACATTTCTCCACTGACCCCCACTACACCGACACACTTCTTCACTGACCTCCACTGCAACCATACATTTCTCCACTGACCCCCACTACACCGACACACTTCTTCACTGACCTCCATTACAACCGTACATTGCTCCACTGACCCCCACTACACCGACACGCTTCTTCACTGACCTGCACTGCAACCATACATTTCTCCACTGACCCCCACTACACCGACACGCTTCTTCACTGACCTCCACTGCAACCATACATTTCTCCACTGACCCCCGCTACACCGACACACTTCTTCACTGACCTCCACTGCAACCATACATTTCTCTACTGACCCCCACTACACCGACACACTTCTTCATTGACCTCCACTGCAACCATACATTTCTCCATTGACCCCCACTACACCGACACACTTCTTCATTGACCTCCACTGCAACCATACATTTCTCCATTGACCCCCACTACACCGACACACTTCTTCAATGACCTCCACTGCAACCATACATTTCTCCACCGGCCCCCACAACACCGACACACTTCACTGACCCCCACTGCAACCATACATTTCTCCACTGACCCCCACTACACCGACACACTTCTTCACTGACCTCCACTGCAACCATACATTTCTCCACTGACCCCCACTACACCGACACACTTCTTCATTGATCTCCACTGCAACCATATATTTCTCCACTGACCCCCACTACACCGACACACTTCTTCACTGACCTCCACTGCAACCATACATTTCTCCACTGACCCCCACTACACCGACACACTTCTTCACTGACCTCCACTGCAACCATACATTTCTCCACTGACCCCCACTACACCGACACACTTCTTCACTGACCTCCACTGCAACCATACATTTCTCCACTGACCCCCACTACACCGACACACTTCTTCACTGACCTCCACTACAACCGTACATTTCTCCACTGACCCCCACTACACCGACACGCTTCTTCACTGACCTGCACTGCAACCATACATTTCTCCACTGACTCCCACTACACCGACACGCTTCTTCACTGACCTCCACTGCAACCATACATTTCTCCACTGACCCCCGCTACACCGACACGCTTCTTCACTGACCTCCACTGCAACCATACATTTCTCCACTGACCCCCAGTACACCGACACACTTCTTCACTGACCTCCACTGCAACCATACATTTCTCTACTGACCCCCACTACACCGACAAACTTCTTCATTGACCTCCACTGCAACCATACATTTCTCCATTGACTCCCACTACACCGACACACTTCTTCACTGACCTCCACTGCAACCATACATTTCTCCACCGGCCCCCACAACACCGACACACTTCTTCACTGACCTCCACTGCAACCATACATTTCTCCACTGACCCCCACTACACCAACACGCTTCTTCACTGACCTCCACTGCAACCATACATTTCTCCACTGACCCCCACTACACCGACACCGAGTACAATGAGTGCTGGCTAATGACTAAAACTAATGCAGAACCTCACATTTAAGGACAAGCAAGCTGCAGT
Organism: Aquarana catesbeiana; assembly: GCF_042186555.1. Taxonomy (NCBI): domain Eukaryota; kingdom Metazoa; phylum Chordata; class Amphibia; order Anura; family Ranidae; genus Aquarana; species Aquarana catesbeiana. The sequence continues at coordinate 398,903,766 of NC_133324.1, forward strand.
ATGTTTTTTTTAGGTTTAGATATACTTTAAGGTCCTTGTTTAAATGATATACAGTGGGGAGGGAAGGTATTTAGACCCCCTTAAATTTTTCACTCTTTGTTATATTGCAGCCATTTGCTAAAATCATTTCAGTTCATTTTTTTTCCTCATTAATGTACACACAGCACCCCATATTGACAGAAAAACACAGAATTGTTGACATTTTTGCAGATTTATTAAAAAAGAAAAACTGAAATATCACATGGTCCTAAGTATTCAGACCCTTTGCTGTGACACTCATATATTTAACTCAGGTGCTGTCCATTTCTTCTGATCATCCTTGAGATGGTTCTACACCTTCATTTGAGTCCAGCTGTGTTTGATTATACTGATTTGACTTGATTAGGAAAGCCACACACCTGTCTATATAAGACCTTACAGCTCACAGTGCATGTCGGAGCAAATGAGAATCATGAGGTCAAAGGAACTGCGTGAAGAGTTCAGAGACAGAATTGTGGCAAGGCACAGATCTGGCCAAGGTTACAAAAACATTTCTGCTGCACTTAAGGTTCCTAAGAGCACAGTGACCTCCATAATCCTTAAATGGAAGATGTTTGGGATGCCCAGAACCCTTCCTAGAGCTGGCCGTCCGGCCAAACTGAGCTATCAGGGGAGAAGAGCCTTGGTGAGAGATGTAAAGAAAACCCAAAGATCACTGTGGCTGAGCTCCAGAGATGCAGTCGGGAGATGGGAGAAAGTTGTAGAAAGTCAACCATCACTGCAGCCCTCCACCAGTCGGGGCTTTATGGCAGAGTGGCCCGACAGAAGCTCCTCAGTGCAAGACACATGAATGCCAGCATGGAGTTTGCTAAAAAAACACCTGAAGGACTCCAAGATGGTATAAGAATAAGATTCTTTGGTCTGATCAGACCAAGATAGAACTTTTTGGCCTTAATTCTAAGCGGTATGTGTGGAGAAAACCAGGCACTGCTCATCACCTGTCCAATACAGTCCCAACAGTGAAGCATGGTGGTGGCAGTATCATGCTGTGGGGGTGTTTTTCAGCTGCAGGGACAGGACAACTGGTTGCAATCGAGGGAAAGATGAATGTGGCTAAGTACAGGGATATCCTGGAGGAATACCTTCTCCAGCGTGCTCAGGACCTCAGACTGGGCCGAAGGTTTACCTTCCAACAAGACAATGACCCTAAGCACACAGCTAAAATAACGAAGGAGTGGCTTCACAACAACTCCATGACTGTTCTTGAATGGCCCAGCCAGAGCCCTGACTTAAACCCAATTGAGCATCTCTGGAGAGACCTAAATATGGCTGTCCACCAATGTTTACCATCCAACCTGACAGAACTGGGGAGGATCTGCAAGGAGGAATGGCAGAGGATCCCCAAATCCAGGTGTGAAAAACTTGTTGCATCTTTCCCAAAAAGACTCATGGCTGTATTAGATCAAAAGGGTGCTTCTACTAAATACTGAGCAAAGGGTCTGAATACTTAGGACCATGTGATATTTCAGTTTTTCTTTTTAATAAATCAGCAAAAATGTCAACTGTGTTTTTCTGTCAATATGGGGTGCTGTGTGTACATTAATGAGGGAAAAAAATGAATGTAAATGATTTTAGCAAATGGCTGCAATATAACAAAGAGTGAAAAAATTAAGGGGGTCTGAATACTTTCCGTCCCCACTGTATATATTATTATATATATACATATTTTATTATTTTTACAGAAAAGAAACAGACACACAATTTATTTATAACTTTATTTCAGATATAAATAATTTATATCTTTATCTTATAGGTTTTGTAGCAGAAATGTAATATGTAAATGTAATAAAAACCACCTTGTAATGACAAGTGTCAGAAAACATCTACTTTACCATCAGACTGCACTACAGGAATCATTCACTGTAAATAAAACAAAAAACATTTACTAGGAAGATTCACCTCCAGTGAATGGCTGGTGAATGTCACCTTCACTGTTTGTTAAAGCTAAACTCTGGGATAAGTAAATATTGTTTAAATACAAGAGGTATGTACTGTATGTCCTTGAATCTTGGTGCACTTTGTGTATTTCTTCCAGATTTGTGCAGTAGTCCATTGGGATACTGTTCCTCTGTGCAGGAGCTTCCTGTAATAAAGACCAGTCACTGCTGCTCTCTCCTTGTGCAGGGTAACTGGTCTTGTATCCGCCCCTCCTGTAGTTCTTTTGTAGGCGGCTTATAGTGGGTGGACCTGCTGGGTCCCTCCGACAGCTCTGCTCTCTGTACATCCTTTGTACAGCACAGTGATGATGTCACCACTACTTTAAGTTGATATCTGGGTTTTAAAGACTTTAAGTAGGTGCACAAAAAGTTGATTTATATCTTTTGGGGCTATTAAAGAATATAATCAAATGAAAGGTTTTGCACCTGGAATTCAGCTTTAAATATACCTGTATGTTTGCTTGTTTACATCACACATATATAGGTAGGACCATGCTTTTTAGAAAGATTATTTTTCTGTCCCAGACATTGAAGGACAGTAAGGGCCCATTTACACTTAATTCAAAATGTGGCATTGGACACGCTTTTTTAACCACTTCAATAGCAGGCACGTTCGCCTCTTCTTGCCCAGGACAATTTTCAGCTTTCAGTGCTGTCGCACTTTGAATGACAATTGCGCGGTCATGCAACCCTGCACCCAAACTCAATTTTTATAATTTTCTTCCCACAAATAGAGCTTTCTTTTGGTGGTATTTGATCACCTCTGGGGTTTTTATTTTCTGCTAAACAAACTTAAGAAATGTTTGAAAAAAAAAAGTTTTTCTTTCGGTTATAAAATTTTGTTTTCTCCTTCGCTGACGGGAACTGATGAGTTGGTACTGAAATGTAGAATTGATGGGCACTGATAGACGGCAATGATGGGCACTGACAGGCGGCTGTGATGGGCACTGGCAGACAGCACTGATTGGCATTGACAGGTGGCACTGATGGGCAGCACTGATGAGGTACTGACAGGTGTTACTGTTGGGCACTGATTGGCACTGTGATGGGCACTGATTGGCACTGACATCCGTTTCTGATGGGGCACTGACTGGCAGCGGATTGGCACTTATTGGTAGCTGTGGTGTCATTGATCAAAGCTGATCACGTGGTAAGGAGCCTTCGTCAGAGGCACCATACCACGATCGGAGATGCAGTGTGTCAGATAACACGTAGTCCAGCAGGATAACACGCATGTTATCCTGCTGGACGTCATATGACCCCCAGTCAGAATAACAGAACCACCGCCCGGCCGTCATTCTGCTATAGGCTGGGTGGGAAGTGGTTAAAGCACTCTGAGCACTCTGAATGCCAATCAAAGCACCTGCCACTAAATAAAATGGTAAGCTTACAGACCTGTTCACATGTTGTGTTTGCTTTGCTTTAAAAATGATACCCGATGTCACTTTCTTGGTGCTTCAAAGTGTCTTTAAACCCTCCATAGGAGTCTATGACAAAGCTAGCTTAAAGCACCTGAAGCTTTTGGGGGGCTTTTATTCAGCGTTAGATTTGTTTTGGAGGTATTGCAGGTAAGAGATTAGGGCCGAAACAACTAATCGATTAATCGACAACTAATCGATTAAGAAAAATAGTAATCGATTAATTTCATAATCGATTAATCGGCCAGTAACCTAATGGGTTAAAAAAGCTAAAATTAGCCCTATATAGTACAAAAAGAGCAAAAAAGCTCTACTGTAAATATTACTTTCAATGTTGCACAGTAAAAAACGAAGGGCTAATTTTTTTTTAACTCCATTATGTTACTAAATGTCTTTTTGTTTTTTGGTGCTTTTTGCAGAAATGCACTACAGTTCATTTAACGTTCACATCTATGCTTTTTTCAGCTGCTGTGTATTTGGAAAGGGTGCTTTTTTGGTTCAATATACTTAAATGGAGAAGCTGCAGAAAAGCATGTAATATTAAAGTTCTGTTTGAAAATCTGCAAAACAGTCTAGAATTTTTTTTTTCTTTAAATAAAAAAAATTGATCTGAGTCTGATGATATTTACCAGATTCAACCTCTAATAGTATATAGAGTATATGTCTTCTGTCTGTTATTCTCAGAGAGGATTAAAGATTTTACTCCCTAACCATATAGTTGGTAACCATATAGTTGGTTATTTATATTTACCCCTGCGTATAAAGATATTTAGGAATAAATTGCCTTTTTTTTAAACTTTACATATTAACTAAATTATACACCACACTTTTTTTAAAGGTTATTAACCGATTAATCGAAACAATAATCGGCCAACTAATCGATTATGAAAATAATCGTTAGTTGCAGCCCTATAAGAGATATCCAGGATGCACTGGGAAACCAACAAGCGAATCAGAAAGACGTCATCAGCAGTCATTTCCAGTTCATGTGTATATATTGGGGAAGTGTCTGGTGCAGACATCACATCTGGTGCGCAGCATGGAGCAGCAGATAGGTAAGCGGGATCCGGACTGGAGCTGAGCAACTTGTAGATGGCACACGTAGTGTGCAACATAGGAATCCTATATTGGAAGGTGAACAAGACTGGAGAGTGAGGACTAAATGCCGGAGGATCAGTAGAACTTGGGAATTGGAGCAGGAGAAACTATCAGATGTCACATGTCGTGCGCAGCGTGAGAGCAATAAAGCAGGAGGTAGGCAGGGTAGAAGAGAGAGGAAGTTTAGAAAATCAGAGGATCAGCACAGCTGAGGGTTGCTACTGAGAGGAAAATCAGCAGAGCTGGGGGTTACTACTGAGAGGGAGATCAGCAGAGCTTGGGGTTACTGCTGAGATGGAGATCAGCATTGCTGGGGGTTACTACTGAGAGGGAGATCAGCAGAGCTCGGGGTTACTACTGAGATGGAGATCAGCATAGCTGGGGGTTACTACTGAGATGGAGATCAGCATAGCTGGGGGTTACTACTGAGAGGGAGATCAGCACAGCTGGGGGTTACTACTGAGAGGGAGATCAGCAGAGCTGGGGGTTACTACTGAGAGGGAGATCAGGAGAGCTGGGGGTTACTTCTGAGAGGGAGATCAGGAGAGCTGGGGGTTACTACTGAGAGGGAGATCAGCAGAGCTGGGGATTACTTCTGAGAGGAACGATCAGCACAGCTGGGGGTGACTACTGAGAGGGAGATCAGCAGAGCTGGGGGTGACTACTGAGAGGGAGATCAGCAGAGCTGGGGGTTACTACTGAGAGGGAGATCAGCAGAGCTGGGGATTACTTCTGAGAGGAACAATCAGCACAGCTGGGAGTGACTACTGAGAGGGAGATCAGCAGAGCTGGGGGTTACTACTGAGATGGAGATCAGCATAGCTGGGGGTTACTACTGAGATGGAGATCAGCACAGCTGGGGGTTACTACTGAGATGGAGATCAGCACAGCTGGGGGGTTACTACTGAGAGGGAGATCAGCACAGCTGGGGGGTTACTACTGAGAGGGAGATCAGCAGAGCTGGGGGTTACTACTGAGAGGGAGATCAGCAGAGCTGGGGGTTACTACTGAGAGGGAGATCAGCAGAGCTGGGGGTTACTACTGAGAGGGAGATCAGGAGAGCTGGGGGTTACTACTGAGAGGGAGATCAGCAGAGCTGGGGGTTACTTCTGAGAGGGAGATCAGGAGAGCTGGGGGTTACTACTGAGAGGGAGATCAGCAGAGCTGGGGGTTACTACTGAGAGGGAGATCAGCAGAGCTGGGGATTACTTCTGAGAGGAACGATCAGCACAGCTGGGGGTGACTACTGAGAGGGAGATCAGCAGAGCTGGGGGTTACTACTGAGAGGGAGATCAGCAGAGCTGGGGGTTACTACTGAGAGGGAGATCAGCAGAGCTGGGGATTACTTCTGAGAGGAACGATCAGCACAGCTGGGAGTGACTACTGAGAGGGAGATCAGCAGAGCTGGGGGTTACTACTGAGATGGAGATCAGCATAGCTTGGGGTTACTACTGAGATGGAGATCAGCACAGCTGGGGGTTACTACTGAGATGGAGATCAGCACAGCTGGGGGGGTTACTACTGAGAGGGAGATCAGCACAGCTGGGGGGTTACTACTGAGAGGGAGATCAGCAGAGCTGGGGGTTACTACTGAGAGGGAGATCAGCAGAGCTGGGGGTTACTACTGAGAGGGAGATCAGCAGAGCTGGGGGTTACTACTGAGAGGGAGATCAGGAGAGCTGGGGGTTACTACTGAGAGGGAGATCAGCAGAGCTGGGGGTTACTACTGAGAGGGAGATCAGCAGAGCTGGGGATTACTTCTGAGAGGAACGATCAGCACAGCTGGGGGTGACTACTGAGAGGGAGATCAGCAGAGCTGGGGGTTACTACTGAGAGGGAGATCAGCAGAGCTGGTGGTTACTACTGAGAGGGAGATCAGCAGAGCTGGGGATTACTTCTGAGAGGAACGATCAGCACAGCTGGGAGTGACTACTGAGAGGGAGATCAGCAGAGCTGGGGGTTACTACTGAGATGGAGATCAGCATAGCTGGGGGTTACTACTGAGATGGAGATCAGCACAGCTGGGGTTTACTACTGAGATGGAGATCAGCACAGCTGGGGGGTTACTACTGAGAGGGAGATCAGCAGAGCTGGGGGGTTACTACTGAGAGGGAGATCAGCAGAGCTGGGGGTTACTACTGAGAGGGAGATCAGCAGAGCTGGGGGTTACTACTGAGAGGGAGATCAGCAGAGCTGGGGGTTACTACTGAGAGGGAGATCAGGAGAGCTGGGGGTTACTACTGAGAGGGAGATCAGCAGAGCTGGGGGTTACTTCTGAGAGGGAGATCAGGAGAGCTGGGGGTTACTACTGAGAGGGAGATCAGCAGAGCTGGGGGTTACTACTGAGAGGGAGATCAGCAGAGCTGGGAATTACTTCTGAGAGGAACGATCAGCACAGCTGGGGGTGACTACTGAGAGGGAGATCAGCAGAGCTGGGGGTTACTATTGAGAGGGAGAGCAGGAGAGCTGGGGGTTACTACTGAAAAGGAAATCAACAGAGCTGGGGGTTGCTTCTGAGAGGAACGATCAGCAGAGCTGGGAATTACTTCTGAGCAGGAGATCAGCAAAGCTGGGGGTACTACTGAGTGGGGCATCAGCAGAGCTGGGAGTACTATGGAGCAGAGGATCTGCTGAACGGGTGTACTAATAAGCTGGGGATCTGTTGAACAAGGGTACTAATAAGCTGGGGATCTGCTGAATAGGAAAACTAATGCGATGGGGTTCTACTGGGCCTCTTTAAAACAAATAGAATATCAACACACACAGGGCATTTGCCAAGCTTCACTAAAAGAGAAGTATGAGTTTTTTAGGTTTTTTTTTTTTTATTTATACATACCTTGGTGGATTGAGCATCAGACCGATGCTGCAGCTGTCCCCCGCCACCTCTGCACTGAGAACCGAGCCACCAAACATCACCGATGGCTCAGCTCTCACAGATCCCTGAGAGGAAAGCTGCTGACTGTCAGTCAGCGTCTCTCCTCTCTGATCCTCCATGCTCATTAGAGCGATGAGCTGTGGAGGGGCGGGGAACGGCTCGCTGAGATGCTGAGACTGCCATCAATCAAGGCAGCTGGTGGATCTAGACTTGGAAGTGTCAGAAACCATGAATCAGACTGAGACAGAAGTACAGTTAAATCACACTTGTTTAATAATAATAAAAAAAAGTACACAGAGTAAACGTAGTCAAAACATAGCCAGAGTTCAGGAACCAAAACGGATAGTCAGACAAGCCAAAACATCGGGGAGCCAGAGAACAGCGTAGTAGAACAGCAAGCAGGGTCTGGAGCCAGAAGGAATGTCAGCCAAGCAAATCTTTAACAGGAACACAGGAGAGCATCTCTAGAGATGTGACCAAGGTGAAGGCAGAGATCATCTGGACTGGACGGCTTAAGTAGGCAGGACTGACGAGCAGGATATCATCAACATGTGAGTCACTGTGGAGAGATAGGAGCTGGCAATTAGCCGATAGCTGAGCGGCCAGCTCAGAGAAGGAAGGGCTGAGCCCAGCCCTGACAGGAAGTCAGGATGACGTGATGCCTCGACTGATGACAGTGACGTCAGCGGAGAGTGGACTTCAGACCGCTCTCTGTTGAAAACGGGTCACAGGAGTGCAAAACTGCTTGCACTCCTGTGACCCTTAGGAGAAGCCAAGCCTATAAAGCCAAGCTGGACTTCTCCTTTAAAGCATCACCGAAGCATCAAAACACATCAAAAAAGCATGCTAAAGAGGTAGGCGCTTTAGTCTGTGTAAAAGCGGTAGTAAACCGCGGCATGTAAAAAAAAAAAAAAATCCCCTGCAATGCAATGGCATAATGTGCTAGTATGCACTGCATACTAATAAATTATGAAATACTTACCTTAGAACGAAGCCCTCCAACAGTGCACTGTCACTGCTATCTGGGCTTCCATCCTGGTTTGCAGGCTCTGGCTGTATGAGTGGCTGGGCTGCTATGATGTCACTCCTGCGCATGCAGGCAGGAGCCCTCGGCTCCGGCACGGTATCCCGTCCCTTCAGAGTGCATGCGCCGGGGACATCACCAGCTACATCCAGTGTGAAAATCTCCTAAACACCGCAAGTTTATGCGTTATTCACTGTACCTACAGGTATTACTTATAGGTACAGTGGGGCAAAAAAGGATTTAGTCAGCCACCAATTGTGCAAGTTCTCCCACTTAAAAAGATGAGAGAGGCCTGTAATTGTCATCATAGGTATACCTCAACTATGAGAGACAAAATGTGGAAACATATCGAGACAATCACATTGTCTGATTTTTGAAAGAATTTATTTGCAAATTATGGTGGACAATAAGTATTTGGTCACCTACAAACAAGCAAGATTTCTGGCTCTCAAAGACCTGTATCTTCTTTTTAAAGAGGCTCCTCTGTCCTCTACTTATTACCTGTATTAATGGGACCTGTTTGAACTTGTTATCAGTATAAAAGACACCTGTCCACAACCTCAAACAGCCACACTCCAAACTCCACTATGGTGAAGACCAAAGAGCTGTCGAAGGACACCAGAAACAAAATTGTAGACCTGCACCAGGTTGGGAAGACTGAATCTGCAACAGGCAAGCAGCTTGGTGTGAAGAAATCAACTGTGGGAGCAATAATTAGAAAATGTAAGACATACAAGACCAAGGATAATCTCCCTCGATCTGGGGCTCCACACAAGATCTCACCCCGTGGGGTCAAAATGATCATTAGAACAGTGAGCAAAAATCCCAGAACCACACGGGGGGACCTAGTGAATGACCTGCAGAGAGCTGGGACCAACGTAACAAAGGCTACTATCAGTAACACACTACACTGCCAGGGACTCAGATCCTGCAGTGCCAGACGTGTCCTCCTGTTTAAGCTAGTACATGTCCGAGAGCATTTGGATGATCCAGAAGAGGATTGGGAGAATGTCATATGGTCAGATGAAACCAAAGTAGAACTGTTTGGTAGAAACACAACTCGTCGTGTTTGGAGGAGAGAGAATGCTGAGTTGCAACCAAAGAACATCATACCTACTGTGAAGCATGGGGGTGGCAACATCATGCTTTGGGGTTGTTTCTCTACAAAGGGAACAGGACGACTGATCCGTGTACATGAAAGAATGAATGGGGCCATGTATCGTGAGATTTTGAGTGCAAACCTCCTCCCATCAGCATGGGCATTGAAGATGAAACGTAGCTGGGTCTTTCAGCATGACAATGATCCCAAACAAACCGCCCGGGCAACGAAGGAGTGGCTTCGTAAGAAGCATTTCAAGGTCCTGGAGTGGCCTAGCCAGTCTCCAGATCTCAACCCCATAGAAAACCTTTGGAGGGAGTTTAAAGTCCGTGTTGCCCAGCGACAGCTCCAAAACATCATTGCTCTAGAGGAGATCTGCATGGAGGAATGGGCCAACATACCAGCAACAGTGTGTAACATCCTTGTGAAGACTTACAGAAAACGTTTGACCTCTGTCATTGCCAACAAAGGCTATATAACAAAGTATTGAGATGAACTTTTGATATCGACCAAATACTTATTTTCCACCATAATTTGCAAATAAATTCTTTCAAAAATCAGACAATGTGATTGTCTGGATTTGTTTCCACATTTTGTCTCTCATAGTTGAGGTATACCTATGATGACAATTACAGGCTTCTCTCATCTTTTTAAGTGGGAGAACTTGCACAATTGCTGGCTGACTAAATAGTTTTTTGCCTCACTATATAAGTTAAAAAAATAAAGCTACCACTTTAAAGCTGAAGAAAGTGTAAGCGAGCCCTAATGCCCCGTGCATACGGTTGGATTTTCCGACGGGAAATGTTCGATAGGAGCTTGTTGTCGGAAATTCCGACCGTGTGTAGGCTCCATCGGACATTTTCCGACAAACAAAATTTGAGATCTGGATCTCAAATTTTCCGACAACAGAAATCTGTGCACACAATTCCGACGCACAAAATTCCACGCATGCTCGGAATCAAGCAGAAGAGCCGCACTGGCTATTGAACTTCATTTTTCTCGGCTCATCGTACGTGTTGTACAACACTGCGTTTTTGACATTCGGAATTTCCGATAAGATTTGTGTGACCGTGTGTATGCAAGACAAGTTTGAGCCAACATCCATCGGAAAAAAAAACATGGATTTTGTTGTTGGAATGTGCGATCGTGTGTACGCGGCATAAGGGTTGTTGCTATGAATACATGCAAACACCAAAGTGAGCAAGAGATATACAAAGCTATATAGCTAGCCCTTCGCAGTGTTTGTTTGTTAGCGAGTTGTCTGTTCTTCCCTGAAGATCTTTGTGGTGAAACGTGTAATTTAACAAACGAATGCCAATCAATGTACTTAGCGACATATTTTTACAAACAGAAATCTTGCAGTAAGAAGACACGTAGACAGTGAATACCTTAGTCAGCTGGCACTATACTATCGACCCTCCAATTGATTGGCTAAATACTTAAGTCCCCAACAGAGAAGTACTTAGACGTCCAAAAATAAAATCATTTTTACAGTGAGATAAAAGGTAATTGAATTTGGTTACTGTCGTCAGGGAAACTGTACCTATAAAGCGCTCTGTGAGCAGGTCAGGAAAACAAGCTGATGAGCACAGGAGTTGGTTAATTATTAATAGCTGCTAAAAATGCAAGTGCTGCTCCAGAATATGAATTATACAGTGCCGCCTTGTTGTCCTATCACTCTCTTCATGTGCTTTTAGGCCTGTGGAAGGATTGCGGCACTTTTATATATCCGCCGTTATCAGGAACGTTCAGATAACACTGCAGTATTCTTTTATTACATTTTATATCCTGATTGATGCAAAGCCAGCTTTTTATGAAAATGATAGACACTAATGTGTGCTTATGTGGCAAACCGTTAAAGGCAAAACTTTTTTTTCCATTTTTGAAATATTGTGAGTTGGGAATGTGTGTGTGTTCCCGACATGCAGAGAAACACGCACTTTAGCAACTGCACGGAGGCGTCATTCATTCTTAAAGTAGTATTAAAAAAAAATGATTATATCGCAGCTTACCAATTCTTAGATGTAATGGCTGCATTCGTTTTCTACTTTAGTCTTTCTTCTATTTTCATCTGGTGATGCTGCTCGTAAGTCTGTTGTCTTTCAACAGAATAAGCGGTCCTGCAGATGGAGCAGTTAGAGGGTTAAGACAAACCATTTACCACTGACAGAGGTGCTTACAATAATCAGTTTTTATTTATTTATATAAAACCTTTATCTCAAAAACGGGAAAAAAACGGTTTGCTGTAACTGATTATAGAGTATTAGTTGGAGTTTGTCTTCAATGTGTTAACATGTATTTAAATCTGCTAGTACATCTAATGGCGCGTACACACAAGCGGATTTTCTGTCGGAAAAATCTTGGATTGTTTTTCCAATGGAATTCTGCTCAAGCTTGCCTTGCATATACACGGTCACACAAAAGTTCTCTGAACTTTCGACCGTCAAGAACGCAGTGACGTACAACACTACGGCAAGCTGAGAAAATGAAGTTCAATGCTTCCGAGCATGCGTCAAATTGTTTCCGAGCATGCGTTGGAATTTTGCGCATCAGAATTTGTACAGACGATCGCATTTTGGGATGGGAATTTTTTCCGACCGAAAAATTGAGAACCTGCTCCCAATCTTTTGCTGGCTGGAATTCGGCCAGCAAAAGTCAGATGAAGCATACACACGGTCGCATTTTCCGACCAAAAGCTGTCATCAGTCTTTTGCTGGCCGAATTTCCGATCGTGTGTACACGGCATTACACTCCTAACATCCCCCAGACGGACAATGCTGCTGTCCAAAAGGTGCCCCCTGTGCTCCTTCATCCAGAGTGGGAGCACTCTAATACAGGAGGTGTGTTACTGGCCAGATCACCAGGTGAAAACAATGAGAAAAGGCTAAAAAAAACCCGAATGCAGCCATCACATGTAATTATTGGTAAGTTGCAATATATTCCGTTTTTTATTTTGGATTTAATGCTGCTTTAATGGTACCCCCATGCAAATGCAATGCAATTTGGTGTGGTACAATTTTAAGCTCAGCTTCCAGGACGGACCGCCTTTTTGCGGCCCTGGTCTTACATCCTACACACCCCCAGCATCTACTTTTTGCATGTAAGTATCCAGGATCGGCATATTTGTCCCTTCCTGTTATGCTTAGTATTACATTAGATTAATTATACTCCAATTTTTCTAGATATTCGGGAGCATCAGCCCCGTTGAGTGTTTTATCAACGAAACGCATCGGGCAATTCAAGTTGCCTAAACACACCCATATGAGTTATCAATTTAGTCTACTGTCTATCAAGCAATCATGCCATTTCATCACACTGTGCCACTTTAAAGACTTGTGTATATATGTGAATTCATGAGGTTGCTCATTAATTTTCATGTTGTCATGCGTTTCCAAGCTGATATGTTATATGTGTGGTCGCCATATTATCATGTGTTTCCAAGTCGATATCATTATGTATCCTTGATGTCCATGCCATATGTGGAATTTTATGTGTAAACTTATGATTTATTATTGTACTTGTTCCATACCACTAAGATCCAATTATCGTGTCCTCCATGACAAATAATTTTCTCTTTTACACACCCCCACTATGTCGAGAAACTCATGTAAAGTCCCAAATTTCTCCCTTTTTTCTGAATACTGATATTAGGGATGGAGGCACATGTATATGTGCCTCATTTAACGTCCCACCCGTGTTTTTATACTCCCCCCCCTCCTTCTTTGCATACAATTTTAAAAAGGGTCAGGGACTTCTTTCCTTCCATATTTTTAGCAGGTAAAGCAGGGATATGCAATTAGCGGAACTCCAGCTGTTGCAAAACTACAAGTCCCATCATGCCTCTGCCTCTGGGTGTCATGCTTGTGGCTGTCAGAGTCTTGCTATGCCTCATGGGACTTGTGGTTCTGCAGCAGCTGGAGGTCCGCTAATTGCATATCCCTAAGGTAGAGCAACCCATTGAAATTATATGGCTGCCCTACACGCAGCACACAGCCGCACAGATGTGAACCCAAGGCTTATGGTCCATACACGCGATCCGAAAATCGGTCAAAAAAATACCAATTTCGAAACGATGTACGATAATCGGATCGTTAGTACAGAGCTTTTCGAGAACCGATCACGACAGTTCATCTGATATTATCCGATCAGACAAACACTAAATTTTTTCTCGTATGATACCAGATTGTACAATTTTTGTTTAATCAGCACAGTTGTCATCCGAAAATACAATAGAAATACACTACAACACGTGACATCACTTCTGATTTTTTTATTCTGTCATACGAGAATTTTCGTCATTTTAGTAAACTCTCCATTTTCGATTTAAAAAAAACGGACGATCTGCCGTCCGATTTTTTGATCGCGTGTACGGGCCATAAGGGAGGGTTATAACCCCTGTTCGTTTCTTTTCTTCTTTTTTTTGTTTTACACATCATTGTTCCATTGGGGAGATTTGCTTTTCCTTCCTATCTATTAGCCAAAACAGGAAGTTGGAGGAAATCTCCAGCTGTCATCTGATCTAGTATCCACAGTGGACAATTTCCCTTCTATTCCTGTTCTGAGGACAACCCAAAATTTGGAATTTTCTTTCACTTTCACTCTCTGTGATATCAGTAAACAGGAATACTAGAGAGAAAGAAATAGAGAGGGAGAATCTCCCTAAAGGGGACACAGACAGCAATAAAAACGGACAAGTGTCAAAAAATTCACTTTAACAAAAAAGTAGATTAATTATATTTAATATACTTCTGGTAAGGGACAAGTGAGTCAATCTGTGTGAGTCAGGACTTCACCATCCCTCCTCTCCACCTCATCCAATCAGAGAATGCCTTTCATTCATTCATTGAGAAAATGCAAAGTGTTCCTTTAATGACACCCGTGCCCAGCGGCCCACCTCCTGTGTTCAGTAAACAGCAGGGCAGCCGCTTGGCATAGGACCTGGAGGCTGGCAGTGATCAGTGGATTAGCAGTGTCTACTACAGTGATTTCCAGCATTCACAGGGATCCCACAGGTATGGATCAGGCAAACTTACATTGGTCTAAGCTGAACCAAGGTAATAATCAGAATATATAAAAATAGTAAGAAATATAAATAATTTAATACCAATTAAAATATTATTATTATACAGGATTTATATAATCTCTCTGCCAATCCCTTCACTGGCTTCCCCTACCCCACCGTATAAAATTCAAAATGCTAACCACAACATACAAGGCCATCCACAACATCCTCCGCTCCTCCCAGGACCTCCTGCTCTCTAGCTCCCTTGTTACCTCCTCCCATGCTCGCCTTCAGGACTTCTCCAGAGCCTCTCCCATCCTCTGGAATTCCCTGCCCCCGTATATCCGATCAGCCCCTAACCTCTCCACCTTTAGGAGATCCCTGAAAACTCATTTATTCAGGGAAGCCTATCCCACACCCACATAACAACTGTCCCCGAGCCACCACCATCAAATCATTCCCTGCATCTATTACCTTTAATACCCCTCCCTTTAGAATGTAAGCTCTACGAGCAGGGCCCTCCTGTCCCTTCTGTATTGAACTGTAATTGTGCTGTCCCTCCTATACATTGTAAAGTGCTGCGTAAACTGTTGGCGCTATATAAATAGTGTATAATAATAATAATAATATAGTGCCAACAGTTCACACAGCGCTTTACAACTTGAGGGTAGACAGTACAAATTCCTACTGTATTAAAGTGTAGTGTATCAGAGCGCCCTGCTTCTTAGAGCTTACAATCTACGAGGAAAATATAGAATAACATAATACCAATTAAAAGAAATAATAAATATAAAAATAAAAATAGTATGAATATAAAAATAAACAATACTAATAAAAAGGTATAATATAAAATATAAAATTAATAATAAATATCAAATAATTTAATACAAATTAAAAGATATAATAATATACCAATTAAAAGAAATAACAATATAAATACTAATAAAAATCTATAATAAAATAGAGTTCTCAGTATTGCAGCCAATAATCCAATCATCCCATCATCCCAATATGCAGTTTAGTATGTCCCCAAAAATAATAATAAATATAAATAATAATGCTAATAATATAAAAATATGAATAATACTAGTAAAAAAATAATAATAATATAAAATATAACAATAATAAATATAAAAAATGTAATACAAATGAAAAGATATAATAATATAATACCAATTAAAATAAATAATAATATAAAAATGAATACTAATGCAAAGATATAACAGTAATAATATGAAAATAAATACAAATAAAAATATACAATCAAATACAAAAATAATAATAAATATAAATAATACTCATACAAATATATAAAAGCAATAATGTAGAAATAAATAATAATACATAATATAATAATAATAATAATAATACATTTAAAATAATTGAATACAAATTAAAAGATATAACATAATACCAATTAAAAGAAATAATAATATAAATATAATACTAATAAAAAGATATATCAGTAACAATATAAAAAGAATACTAATACAAATATATTATACAAAACTAATAAATATAAATAATAATACTAATAAAAATATAACGGTAATAATATAAACAAAAAAATACTAATAAAATACATAATAATATAAAATATAAAAATAATAATAAATATAAATAATACCAATGAAAACACATACAAATATAACAAAAAGAATATAATACTAATAAAAATATACCACAAGCCACCACGTTTATTTTCCAGCCTAATAATAATGTTGTAAACAGTTCTACTGAACTCCAGTCCATGAAGATGAGACACACTGCCCAGACTGTACATGTCTCTGGAATAAAAACGATGTTGAAAGTGATAGAAAGCAGAGAAATGATAAAGTGAGAAGAAAGCAGAGCTGATGTCATAGCAGAGGATTTCTGACTATGCCTGTGCCCACCTTGGTGCTGAGATCCTCCTTACACTTGTGCTGTGTCCATGCTAATCCTCCCCTTGTCTCCCCCACACAGCATGTGAAAGCCCAGGCTGGAGGGAGGTGTGCGCACGCGCAGTGAGCCTGCCTCCTCCTATTACAAAGACAGATAACAGAGGGAGAGGTGCACGCTCTATTGTGCGGAGGATGCTGGACTTTCTTCACTAGTTCTCCCAACTTTGTGCCTTCCTCATCGGATCTCTCCACACACTGGTTACTCCTGGGGACGATTGTCCTGGATCCAGTCCCTGATCTGGGATGATTGGAGGTGAGTGGATCTTTAGTGATCAGTGGGGTTCGTTATGTCAGGCAGATTGATGACAGCCTTCCAGGCTGATCAAAGGGGATCTGTATTGTTCATTGAACTTTACAAGCTGTGAAATGATTCTTACTGGTGCTCCCACCATGGGGGAGGCTGGGCTCCATCATACATTACACTGGGCCCACCCTGCAATTCTATGGATCTATAGGAGACACCTGGATCCTATACAGGACAGTGCAGCAGGTGACACAGCCATGGACATAGGGGAGTGGGCTGAAGTCTGCTTGTAGGATCTATGTGTTTGTACACCTGGAGGAAACTATTCACCCTTCTATTTGTTATACTGCAGCTGGCTAAGCTACACAAACTCTCCTCTTTCCTAGGGATCAGAAAATGCATGCCTTCTAGTTAGAAAAGGGGGAAAAAATAAAACTCTATATATATATATATATATATTCATTCATCTATCTCACATTTAACTATACGTAAGAAGTTTTGCTTTCTTTGACTCATACTTCCTTTTATTTAAACTTTCCCGGGAGATGAGTGCTGACCTTTTTTCTCTGTTTATTAAAGCCTCTCCTAATATTGACTGAATGATTGATCTGTCAGTGACCTGTCTTACCCCTGAGCTCCAAGTTTCTGGACAGCTTGGCTCATCTTCTGATATTTAGATGGTATAAGGACTCAAGGCTGTTTGCTACAATATTTCAGCTTTTTAACTTTTATACTATCTGTAACTTGGGTCTGATGGTAACTTACACTTTCATTAACTTGGGTCTAATGTTGCTTTCTTCCAATTCCACCTTATTTTAGTTTATTAGCTTTGACTATCTGTAATTTGGCTAATGTCCATTTCTTCAGATTTTTATTATTTTTATTTTTTATAACTTATCAGCTTGTACTGTCTGTGACTTGGGTACAATGTCAATTTTTTTTTCATATTCTATACTGTCCATTTTTTTTTTTTTTTTTTTTTTTTTTTTTTTTATATATTCTACCCTATTTCAGCTTATTAACTACTATCTGTGACTTGGATCTAATGATCATTACTTCATATTCTATCCTATTTCAGCTTATTAAATTAAAGGGAAATTTTAAAAAGACACGCGGCCGTTCACTAAAATTAGAGGAGAAGCATTTTAACCTTAACCACTTCAGCCCGGAAGATTTTCCCCCTTAAAGTGACTGTAAAGATATTAAAAAAAAAAAACAAAAAAAAAACAAACATGTCATACTTCCACTGTGCAGCATGTTTTGCACAGAGTGGCCCCGAACATCCTCTTCTGGGGTCCCCCGACGGCTCTCGCGGCTCCTCCCCACATCTGATAACTCCCTCGGAGAAGCACACTTCTCTTGCGGGCACGAGTCCAGCATTTGCGTCTATAGAGGCCGAATGCAGGACTCGGCCCCGGCGCTCGCATCATTGAATTTGATTGACAGCAGCAGGAGCCAATGGCTGCACTGTTATCAATCTAACCAATCAAGAGCCAAGAACCCCGAGCAGAGAGAGCACGTCCCGATGGGTCACGTTCGAGGGCTCAGGTAAGTAAACCGGCGGGGCTGGGGGGCCAGTCACTAGCTGGTGTTTTTTTTACCTTAATGCATAGGATGCATTAAAGTGAAAAAACATGAAGGTTTACAACCCCTTGAAAGAGGAAGTAAACCCCGATGGGTTTTGCTCTTCGCAAGGCCTGCAAATGAAAAGCATAATGGGCTAGTATGCATCGCATACTAGCCCATTATATGACACTTACCTGCAAACAAAGCTTGTGCTGTCCCCTGTGCAGGCCGCGTCCATCTTCGCCCCTCTTCCTTCCGGGGCTCTGTGACTGGCCGGAGCCGCGTGACGTCACTCCCGCTCTTTACTGTAAGAGCGGAAGTGACTGTAAGGGCTATTTACTGTAAGGCCCCTTTCACACTGGGGCGGTTTGCAGGCGCTACTGCGCTAAAAATAGCGCCTGCAAACCGACCCGAAACAGCCACTGCTGTCTCTCCAGTGTGAAAGCCCCGTGGGCTTTCACACTGGAGCGGTGCGCTAGCAGGACGGTAAAAAAAAGTCCTGCTAGCAGCATCTTCGGAGCGGTGTATACACCGCTCCTGCCCAGTGAAATCAATGGGACAGCGCGGCTATACCGCCGGCAAAGCGCTTCTGCAGAGGCGCTTTTGCGGTGGTTTTTAACCCTTTTGTCGACTGCTAGCGGGGGGTAAAACCGCCCCGCTAGCGGCCAAATACCAAAGGTAAAGCGCTGCTAACAATAGCAGCGCTTTACCGCCGCCCCCGCCCCAGTGTGAAAGGGGCCTTGGAGCGGTAAGAATGTGGAATTCTCTTCCACAGGCAGTGGTTTCAGTGGGGAGAATAGATAGTTTTTTGAAATTATTAAGTGGGCACCTAAACGACCACAACATACAGGGATATACAATGTAATACTGACATAAAAGCATACACATAGGTTGGACTTGATGGACTTGTCTTTTTTCAACCTCAGCTACTATGTAACTCATACTATCTGTGACTTTCATTTAATGTCCATTTCTTCATATTCTACCCTTTTCTTCAGTTTATTAATTTAAACGATCTGTAACTTGGGTCTAAAGGCCATTTGTTCCTATTCTATTTTTTTTTTTCTTTCCTTTTTTTTATTTTTTTCCCTTTTTTCTTTCTTCAGCTTATCAACTTCTACCATCTATAACCTGAGTCTAATGCTCATTTCTTCATATTCAACCTCATTAAGCTTATTAACTTTTACTAGCTGTGACGTGGGTCTAATGGTCATTTCTTCCTATTCTACCCTTTTTTCAGCTCATTAACTTATACGATCTGTAACTTGGGCCTATTGCCCATTTTTCTTCTTCCACCATATTTCACGTACGCTATCTGTAACTTGAGTGTAATGTCCATTTCCATCCTGTATTGGCTTATTAATTTACACTCCCGGTAACTTGGGCCTAATATTCATTTATTCCTATTCTACCATTTTTCAACTTATTAACTTGCACTATCTGTAACTTGGCTGTACAGTCGACCCCTGCGAAGTCGCGGTTCAGAGTTCGCGGCCTCAGTAGTTAGCAGATTTTTCCTCTCTGGCAGATGCAGCCCAGCATTCCCACATCATAACGGTTTACCACTTGTAGCTATCTTGAGTGTTCTCGCGTCTAAGATAACGCCCAAACGCCTGAAAAAGGCTTCAGGCAATGAACTTAAGCACCAGAAGAGGTTTCAAAATAGGCGTTTTTTTTTTTTTTTTTTTTTTTTGACTACATCCAAAATTTGCATTTTTTTTCCACAATTCGCGGTTGCCCTACGAACATAACCCCTGCGAATTGCAGGGGTCGACTGTAATGTCCATATATTTTTAATTTCAAAGTTTCTTTTAACTGTATATGAAGTCAAAAAAAGGTTTTCTGTAATATTTTCTTAACAGTGGTAAAGTATTGGAACCCATTTTCTGGCTACCTGGGGCTCATTTTACAGAGAATTACCCACACTTTTTTTTGTCCTGGTGACCATGTTTTCACTAGACAGGAAATGAGAGAAAATCTGCGACGGGCACAAAAATAAATAACTGCCAGGGGTTCTAGCCTTCCCTACACTGCCTCTTATTTTTGGCGTGTTACTGCCGGACAGTTTCCCTCCATGTTTGTTAAACTATTGTCTGCAGAAAAGGAACCGAGGGTAAATCTTGCTAATCGAGTTTCAGATAACAGTAAAAACCCAACCGAGTCTCTTACACCTCCCCACTTTTTTCAAAACTAAGAAAACAACCTTTGACAGGAGATGCGCTTTAGGCTCGGTTCACACTGCTGCGACATGGGATCCAACTTGTAAGACCACAACTCACATTACATGTCAATTGCAACGTTTCTCTAAGAGAGCCGTCTTAACTGATGCTACACAAGTCACTTAGATCTTAGAAAAGGTTCCTGCACTAATTTGGTCTGACTTGGGTGCAATTTAAGCCCTTGTACAGGCTCCTGAATAGCATCCAAGTTGGAAGAAAGTCGCAAACAAAGTCGTAAAAAATTTGCTGTCGCAACAGTGTGAACCGAGCCTCAGGTTTGCTGTTTATGCAGCTGGTCTGTGGAACTTTCATCTGTATAAATGTCATTGACCCATCTGTAGCATTTGTATTAACCAGAGAAAATTCCAAGTGAAATTTTAGTTTTGACATGTTATGACAAGTCAGCTAGGGATCTTTCTATGTCTGCAATAGTAAAGCTACTTAGATGCCTGAAGAATAAGTTCATACTTCTGTATAAGAATTGTTACCAGGGCCGACCCTACCATGGGTCCCGGTGGGTCCATGGTCCCAGGCGGCAATTTAAGAGGGGCGGCAACCCTCTAGCGTACAGTGTCATACTTGTTGTACTGAATCGCCGCTGTCACTGGCCGAGACCCACTTCAAGGGTCTCACCAGCGGCCCTTGGCTCCCTGACCAAACTGATAGCCACGGCCCATTTGGTGTCTAGCAACCAGTGACGTCAGGAGGAGAAGGGGGGAGAGAGAGGCCCCAGCATTCATTGCAGGGGAGGATTTAATTTCCTCCTCCGCTAGCTCCACCCACCTGCCTCCCCGTATGTTTCCCTTGGCAAATGATAAGAGTGGCGAGTGGGCCTGAGAAGGAGAAACTGTGCTGCCTACAAGTGACACGCTGCATCTTGTGGCAGGCAATGGTGGCAAGTGACACCCTGCATCTTGTGGCAGGCAATGGTGGCGAGTGACACGCCGCATCTTGTGGCAGGCAATGGTGGCGAGTGACACGCCGCATCTTGTGGCAGGCAATGGTGGCGAGTGACACGCCGCATCTTGTGGCAGGCAATGGTGGCGAGTGACACGCCGCATCTGGTGGCAGGCTATAGGTGGAAGGTATAAAGCTACACCTGGTGGCAGGCGATGGTGGCACGCTGCATCTGATGGCAAGTGACAAGCTCAGGGTTCCCACTGATTCTGTATTAACTATTTCATTTATATATTACACTGTAATAGAAATTATGTGATTTGATCATCCTGACACCATATCAACCATGGTGTCAGGATGATTTAAGTGCTAACACCAACCATTCGCCTGACAAATCACCCACTGTCGAATTCCCCCCCCCCCCTTTCATCTTCCCTTTTTTTTTGGGGGGGGGGGGGGAGGAGGGGTGTCCCTAAATGGTAGTTTGGAAATGTGGTCATCCTAGCCGCCACTGCAGCGCTGCTGTCGCCGCATGTTGCATTACTGAGCTGGGATCAGAGCGTAGCTGGTCGGTGGCAGTGAAGAGGAAGGGGAAAGCTTTGGTGGTGCTGCACAATTCATATACCTGTGAGCTGATTTTTTTGGGGGCATGTCTCTTTGCTGGAGGGGGATGTCTCTACTGAATTTATGGAAATGTCTCATGCTGAATATATGGGGCTGTCTCTTTGCTTTATGGAAATGTCTCTTTGCTGTGTGTGTGTGTGTGTGTGTGTGGGGGGGGGCAGCATTTCATTTTTGGTCCCAGGCAGCACGATGTGTTGGGCCAGCCCTGCCTGTAACTTACATTTTGGGTAACAACCCATGGATATCGTGTAATTCCTAGCGAGCTGTATTGCACTAGGATAACCCTTGCACTTTACCTTTCTATACTTCTACTGTATGTAGCAACCTATAATAATGCATATAGGTTATATATCTAGGTTGCCCCTTAGAGAAAAAAATGAATGTGTGTGTGTGTATATATATATATATATAGCTTTTTTTACTTTTTCTAAGGAGCCTGCAGAGCATTGCAAACCACGATCTGCTGATTGCAGGTGCAATGTCCACCTCTTGTAGACTTTCAGCATGGCTGTCGGCCCATAATGTGTACGGGCAGACAGTTACCTGAGAGCAGGAAGAATCACTACAAGGACGCTCACCTGCATCCTTGTAGCTCGTTGAAAACTACAAGCCGTCAGCCGCAATGGCTGACAGTACTTGTAGGCATTCATTCACAGGAAACTGTGACTGAGTGATGCAGGCGTGTGGAGAGAAGATTCCCGTCCTGTCACAGGGAGGGGGGTGGCCAATGGAAGGAGAGCTGCAGATGCTAGAACATGTTGCACCCTAAAAACAGGTGGAACATGTAACATATTCCAAAAGTGAACTTCTCCTTTAAGACAGGGGTAGGCAACCTGGGGCCCTCCAACTGTTGCAGAACTACAAGTCCCATCATGCCTCTGGGAGTAATTGTAACTGCCAGCCTTGCAATGCCTCGTGGGAAATGTAGTTCCACAACAGCTGGTGGGCCCCAGGTTGCCTACCCCTGCTTTAATACATGAAACCAAACCAGTATATGGTGCAGTTACCTTGCTTGCTTTTTATCCTGGTCTGCAGTTGCAGTGCAGACTGCAGACAGGCCAAATGTAATCAAGACCGTTTTTTACTATCCTGAACATGTGATGGAGTTTCCCATCCATTGGTTGAGGTGCACTGCTATAAGGGAACTTTGTTAATATTATGAGAACTTTTACTTGATATGTAAGAGGAGCTCAAGATACAGTAGCACAGATGATTCTGTATTTGAAAGTGGTATATCTTGGGAATAAATGTTTTTTCCTGGCAGATGCATTGGCAAGCGGTTTATTACACAGGGTTGGTTTGTGTGATAACAGTGCGCTTAGAAGGGAATTAATAGAACTGGGGGTACACTCTTTGTGGCAAGGTGCATTTGTTTGTTGCCATCTGAAGCTAAGGTTAGTTCCTCCATGTTTAATAAAAAAACTTGCCCTTTTAATTTCAATATTTCTGAAAGGCTACTTATCACTACCTCTTTAAGGGCTTGTGTTTGCTTCAAAGACGTTTTTGTATTGCCATACAAGTACAAAATCCACTTGAAACAGGTTACATGAAGAGGGTCAACTGTGGGTAAAAAGTTCTGAAAAATCTCTCTAAAACTGCTGCTATTGATGCAAGATCAAAGCCTGTCTTGGGAAAATAAGTGCTCCACCATTACTGACCACCTCTCTGAAAGTGCTAGTTGCCCAATTGTCTCTTCAATATTGCTAAATCACTGACCTTAGACAAGCACATGGCAAACAAGTGAATTACTGACCTGCATGCTTTTTTTTGGGGGGTCACTGACTAAAGCTGGTCATAAACGTATCAAGTTTTGACCAATTCCTGCTGTATCCATCAACGTTTGTTCCATGGGTGGCCCTGTCTACACCACCCTGCTCAACTAAAGTAGACTTTCAACATTTGTTTTTTTTTCTAAGGAGACAGGTGGAAAGTTCTTGACTAAATGGCACCTGCATCAAATTAGACAGACAGAGGGTCAGGGGTCCTTCAGCCTTATAGAAGTCACAGGACTGCTCTAACTACTGATGAAAAAAGGTATTTAGCCGTTTATATTTACTAAAAAAATTGCATTTCCATGTTCTGTGTACTGTGGGAGACCAGAAATAGTGAATGCAGGGTCCTGGGTTTAGTAACACTTTAAACTTTTTACTTTTCCTGTGGATCACAGCAGTTCAGTTCATTCTGTACTCTTGTAACCCGATTTCAGCTGACAGCAGGCTAAAGCCCGCTGTCGGCTGACGTCCCAGAGCTGGTGCAGGCTTTAAGAATAATTGAGTTGGGATCCACCCAAGTGCCTGGACCGGCACTCTCAGGAGCCACTGTGAGCCTGAGCTGCCCGCTCCTGCCCCCTCCACTGTTTGGCGCTCCAATGAGCGTAGTGGGGTGCAGAGCAGAGAGCTGCTGACTGACTGTCACCAGCTCTCTGCTCACAAAGCTGTGAGAACTGAGCAATCGGCGGTGTTAGATCGCTCGGTTCTCATTGTTAGAGACAGCGGGGGACAAATGCAGCATTAGACTGATCCTGCATCCACCTAGGTAAGTATGAATCTTAAAAAAAGCCAGCCTTGGAAAAACTTGCCAAAGCCAGAGGGTCAGCATGAAAGCCAAACAACCAGCATTTATAGAAGAAGAAAACCGTAGCCCCTATCTTTCTTGAATAACCCATTTTCTATAAATTTTCTATTCACCAAACAAGCCCATTTTTTTTTTACTTGCAAATTATTTTCTGTACATAAGGAAGGATGGTGTTATTTCATTTTTAAGCATAAAATTGTGGCATGAAAGCCAAACATGGAACTAGCTATTAGACCCAATAACCACCATGGATTCTAGCTTATTACTTTTTAATAGTAATCTGAGAAGAAATCATGTATGTGTCTTGTATAGGACCTTGTCTCTGGA
Source organism: Aquarana catesbeiana (assembly GCF_042186555.1). NCBI lineage: Eukaryota > Metazoa > Chordata > Amphibia > Anura > Ranidae > Aquarana > Aquarana catesbeiana. Next base: position 398,928,652 of record NC_133324.1, read on the forward strand.
AGTCATGGACAGCACTGACATGCATTGTGTGGGAAGATTGACAGGTAGTAACATATATGGGGTGAATTGTTCTAGAGACCCATAGAAGGAAGGAAATGTAAATTCAGGCTTCTGACCTCCTATATTGTTGCAATACATTAAGCTTATAACTCCTCTTTAATGAGTTTGCTACTGTATGTGAGCAAAGCATTCATTTCAATTACAGATTTATTTATTTTTTGGCAAATTTTATTTGTGTTTTGAAGTGCATAGTGTTGTGTACACAGTTGTCCCCTTTGCCCCCTTGATATGTTTCATCTGAGCTTAGTAAGCAGTCCTAAGTGGCACTTCAAACAAGCATTTTTTTTTTTTTTCCAAATAGATTTTTATTGAGTTTTACATATTACAGATTATATGGTCATAGTGAGGAACGAAAACATACAAATGTAAGCATACAGACTAGCTGTTACAAGTATGTTCTGTTTAGAGAGTACATGAACATTGTTCCTAAAGAGGAAATAAATTGTTAACGAGGTGTGTATAAAATGTAGGGTAGAACAGTTAACCTGGTATGGTAGGAGGAGGGGTAGAGTGGGGGGGTGGGGGGGACAAGGAAAAAGGGGAGCAGGAAGGGATAAGGGGGGGGGGGGAGAGAGCATCAAGTGGATGGTTAGATGTGAGACAAGGCATTCATTTTCAATTGTTAGTTTTCTTATTATTTTTTGTACCAGAGAGTCCATAGGTTCCAACGGGCCAGTGTCTTTGTGTTAGATTGTTTGTTTTCTGCGTGACAGGAGGGTTTCATACGTGAAATGGGTTTGTACTAAGTTGGTTACTTCAGTGAGGGTAGGAATGTTATCTGATTTCCAGCGTCTAGTGATCAAGTGTTTGGTAGCTAGGAGAACATGTGTGATCACTGATCTCTGGTGTGTTGGAAAGTCGTCTATGTTTAGGTTAAGAATGGCTAGCTGTGGGGTAATTGTTACTGAGCTATGGAGTATTTCTCGGAGCATGGTTTCCACATTTTTCCATAGTCGTGTTATATGTGGGCATAACCAAAGAATATGAAGGAGTGTGCCCGAGTGGCCACAGTTTCTCCAGCATTCCTGTGGGGTGTGTTTGTGGAATTTAGCCAGTCTGGACGGAGTTAGGTACCATCTCATTAATGTTTTTTGCGTGAGTTCCCAGAGGGAGGTGCAGTTTGTTGCTTTATAAATAGATGCGATCGCTGTTTGCCATTGGGCATCTGTGAATTGTATTTGTAAGTCATTTTCCCAGTCAAGGAGGGGTTTGGATTTGATGAACATAGTTTTTTTTCTTTGTAGAAGTGAGTATATAAGGGAGGTCTCCTTTGTGTTAGAGTGTTCTGTAAAGAAGAAGTTCCAAAGTTTTAAGGGCAGTGTTCCTTCTAGAGATGCATGTGCCGTTAAACATTTTTGGATTCTGAAGTAGGTGAGGAAGTCTTTGGAGGGTGCATTTAGGTCTTTGCTGATTTGTGAAAAGGATTTGCAGGTGGTTAGTTCGCAAAGTTCTTGTGTGTATTTTACCCGGTCAGTGATCCAAGATGGGAATGTTAAGTCAGGTGTAAGACGCTTTAGGGCGTTTAAAGGAACATGTAATGGTTTTGTCATCATTTGTGACCATTTGGTAATGTGTAGTGCACGCCACACTTTAACTGAGGCTTGGACAGTCGGTGAGTAATTGGAAAGGTGAGTCTTACAGGTAGAGGTAATAACCAGTTGGCGAGGTTTGTGCCCGGTGTCATTTGATTTTCTATATCGCTCCAGAGAGTCGTGGGTGATGCATTCATCCATTCTTTCATTTGTGATAGAATGGTGGCATAGTAGTAGTCTCTGATGTCTATATATCCCATCCCACCTGTGGATCTGTGTTTAATAAGTTTCGTGTGACTACATCTGGATTTTTTTCCCTTGCCACACAAAATGGCTTAGGACGGATTGGAGAGATTTCAGGTGATGAGATGAGAGTGGTATTGGAAGTGTGCAAAAGATGTAGAGCAACCAGGGGAACACCATCCTTTTAAAGGCTGCTAGGCGGCCTGCCCATGAGAATTCATGTTTAGAGAGTTTTGTGGTTTCAGTAATCATCATTTGTTTGGCGACCGTGTAGTTGTGTGCGAAAAGTGGATTTGGTAAGAGTAATGCCTAGGTAGGGAATACCATCATCCGCCAACGGATAGGGATATTGGGTCTGGAGTAGGTTACTAGTAGTTGCATCAATGCCTATGTCCAGAATGTAGGATTTATGTTCGTTAACTTTATAGTAGGATAAAGTACTAAACCTTTTCAACAACAATTGAACCGAAGCCAGGGAAGAGTGGGGGTTTGTGATCATCATTATCACGTCGTCTGCGAATAGATTTATTTTATGCTCTATGGCAGTGTTTCTCAACTCCAGTCCTCAAGGCGTCCCAACAGGTCATGTTTTCAGGCTCTCCATTATTTTGCACTGGTGATTTGATCAGTTTCACTGCCTTAGTAATTACCACAGCCCTTTTATCTGAGGGAAATCCTGAAAACATGACCTGTTGGGGCGCCTTGAGGACTGGAGTTGAGAAACATTGCTCTATGGTTCCAATGGTGAATCCTGATATGCTGGAATATGATCTGACATGTTCTGCTAAGGGTTCCATGATTAGGTTAAAGATGATCGGTATGAGCGGACAGCCTTGTCGGGTGCCATTAGTGATGGGGAATGGCTTGGATAGCATTCCAGGGTATAGACCTGTGCTGATGGGGCGGAATATAGAGCCATTATGGCCGTCAGAATGGGACCCTGGAAGCCGAATTTGCCAAGGGTTGCTTCAAGATATTTCCAGTGAACCCTGTCAAACGCCTTCTCTGCATCTAAGGATAGAAGCAGAGAAGGCGTTCGAGAAGTCCCAGCATGATGGATTATGTTAATAATTCTGCGAGTAGCATCAGTTGTCTGCCTCCCTTTTGTGAAGCCTGATTGATCTTTATGTATTAGGGCATTAGGTTGAGTAATCTGTGAGCTATTAATTTGGCATAAATTTTTGTGTCCACATTGAGAAGAGATATGGGACGAAAATTTTGTGCAGAAGTAGGCTCTTTCCCTGGCTTCGGTAATGTAACAATTAGAGCATTCAGCATTTCCCGGGGGGAGAGAGGAGGATGAGACAGCGTCATTGCACACCTTGGACAAGTAAAGTTGCTAATACAGATCCAAATTGTTTGTAATACTCTCCTGTGAAACCATCTGGGCCTGGAGATTTGTTAGTGGGTAGTGAGGAAATTGTATTTCTGATCTCTAGATCTGTAAATGGGGTGTTCAGGGAGGTTAGTTTGGGGAGGTTAACCTCGCTAAGGAATGTTTTTCAATGTCAGTTAATGACGGCTGTGTGACAGATGTGTCATCTTTCAGATTGTAAAGTGTGTTGTAGTAGTAGCTAAATGCGTCAGCAATCGCTTGTGGTTCTATCAGTTTCTGCTTGGTAGCTGGGTGAAATAGATGGGTAATTTTAGTTTTGGAATCGTGACCTTTGATCCTATTGGCCATAGCCTTTCCCGGCTTTGTTACCCGTGGAGTAGTGTTGCGCTCAAAAATGCTTGTGTGCTTTTTCAAAGGATTCTAAAAGGAGAGATTTTAATTCTTGTCTAAGGGAGTCTAATTTAGTCTTGGTTAAAGGATCTGGATTAGTTTGATTTTGGTGTTCTAACGTTTTGATATCTGAAGTGAGTGTGTTTGAGATACTGTGACCTCCTCCTCTCTCTAGCAGTAATTTGAATAAGGATCCCCCTTATGAATGCCTTATGGGCATTCCAAAGAACAGTGCCATTGCTAACAGTTCCTGCATTAGTATCAAAGTACTCTATTAAACGGTCTTTAATATACAGAGAATGGGTCGGTGAGTGGAGGATAGCAGCATTCGCCCTCCAAATCCGTGTTCGAGAAATCTTCTATGGTCATTGCGACCGGGGCGTGATCCGACCATGTAATGGTCAATATCTCCGTGGAAGAGATTTTGGGCAAGGTCCATTTATCCACTAGGAAGTAGTCAATCCGAGTGTAAGAATTGTGTCTAGGGGAGAAATAGGAGTAGTGCTCTTCGGTGGTGTGATGGCATCTCCACGCGTCAAATAGGTCGTGGGATCGGATGAACGGTCCCATGGGAGATGTAAATCTGGTGGAGTGGGAGGAAGAGTCGATGGAGTTATCAGGCACTATGTTAAAATCGCCACAGATAACAAGTTGACCTTGCTTGAAGCGATTGATTTTCTTCATCAGTTTTGACATGAAGTGGATCTGTTTCTTGTTGGGGGCATATACTGATACAATGGTGTATTTGGCGTTATTTAATGTGCAGTTTAGGGCCAGATATCTTCCTGCAACATCTTGAAGACTGTCATGTAGAGTGAATGAACATGTATTTCTGACAGCTATCATGACTCTTTTTTTTTTTTTTTTTTGTCTGGGCCCGAGGCTCTAAAGATATTTGAAAAATTTCTGTTGGAGCATGGAGGTTCAGCATTGATCTTAACCACCTCCATACCGGGCACTTTCACCCCCTTCCTGCCCAAGCCATTTTTCAGCTTTCAGCGCTGTCGCACTTTGAATAACCATTGCGCGGTCATATTACACTGTACCCAAATTAAATTTTTATCATTTTGTCCCCACAAATAGAGCTTTCTTTTAGTGGTATTTGATCACCTCTGCGGTTTTTATTTATTGCGCTATAAACAAAAGAAGAGGCACAAGTTTGAAAAAACACTATTTTTTTACTTTTTGCTATAATAAATATCCAATATTATATTTTTTTTTCTTTTTTTTTACTATTTTTTTTTTTTCCTCAGTTTAGGCCGATACGTATTCTTCTACATACTTTTTGGTAAAAAAAATCACAATAAGCGTATATTGATTGGTTTGCGAAAAAGTTATAGCGTCTACAAAATAGGGGATTGATTTATAGCATTTTTATTATTTTTATTTATTTATTTTTTTACTAGTAATGGAGGTGATCTGCGATTTTTATCATGAATGCGATATTGTGGCGGACATATCGGACACTTTTGACACATTTTTGGGACCATTCACATTTATACAGCGATCCGTGCTGTAAAAATGCATTGATTACTGTATAAATGTGACTGGCAGGGAAGGGGTTAACACTAGGGTGTGATCGAGGGGTTAATGTGTGGCCTAGGGAGGTGATTCTAACTGTGGGGGGAGGGGACTGACTGGGGGAGGTGACCGATCACTGTCCCTATGTACAAGGGACACACATCAGTCTCCTCTCCTCTCTGACAGGACGTGGATCTGTGTTTACATACACAGATCCACGGTCCTACTCGGTTGCTGGGCAATCGCGGGTGCCCGGTGGACATCGCGGGCACGCGCATCCGGTCCCGAGTGACGCGGGGGTCTCGGAAAGGCGGTCACATCATGCCTCGGAAAGGCGGTCACATCATATTACGTCCGCCCAGAACAAGAGCTGCCTCGTCCCGCCATCATATGACAGTGGGCGGGCAGCTACTGGTTAAAGTGTGTTTCCTGCATGCACAGGACATCGCAGTGAGAATCCTGAGCTGTTCGCCACAAAGATGATCTTTTTTGGCAGGATGATTTAGTCCTTTTACGTTCAGTGACATAAATTTAGGCATGTTGAAGGAGGTGTGTATAGTAAGTGGAGTAAGGTACTACTAAGGCCCCTTTCACACTGGGGCGGTAGGGGGCGTCGGTGGTAAAACAGCGCTATTTTTACCGCGGTATTCGGCCGCTAGCGGTGCGGTTTTAACCCCCCCCGCTGGCGGCCGAAAAAGGGTTAAAACCCCTCGTATAGCGCGGCTATAGCCGCGGTGTCCCATTGATTTCAATGGGCAGGAGTGGTTTAGGAGCGGTGAATACACCGCTCCTTCACCACTCCAAAGATGCGGCTGACAGGAGATTTTTTCTTCTGCTGCCAGCGCACCACTTCAGTGTGAAACCCCTCAGGCTTTCACACTGAACAAACAGCGGAGGCTGTTTAGGGGCGGTTTGCAGGCGCTATTTTTAGCGCAATAACGCCTGCAAACCGCCCCAGTGTGAAAGGGGCCTTACAGTTACACAGTTGGGTGGGTTGCTTGATGAGGTTGAGGTCTGTTATAAGTCCTGGATCCGATGTGTTTGAGCTCTTGTGGACAAGGAAGGAAGGGAGTAGGGTGGTTAGTGGTAAACAAGAGGGAGGAGGAAAACAGGTGTCAGCAGTGTGTTATGAACTGCTGGATGAGGATGAGGGTAAAGTTCGTAAACTAACTGCAACGAGCAGGCACTGAACCAGACTGCATATCTGAGAATAGATTGACAGCATCACTGATTTGGAAGTCATTTGTTATGATGAGGTGAATGACTGGAGTGGAGGGATTGCGAGCTTGGTTTGTGAGTCACCGGGGTCGGAAGGTCACCATCATGGATAATACCCCATGTTTTGAGCAATTGTATGCCTTCTTCTATGGTATGGATGTTGTGACGCACCCCATTTCTGGTAACCATCAGCTTGGTTGGGAAGCCCCATTGGTATGGGATCTTGTGATTGTTGAGGGGTTTTGTAATTGTTTGCAGCTGACGTCTCTGCTGTCGGGTGTATTGGGAGATGTCAGCAAAGAGTTACAGCTTTGCATATGGATGTGGGAGCTGTCCCAAGCGTCTGGATTGGGTAAGGAGCATGTCCTTGGTGTGGTAGAAGTGGATGCGCATCAGAGTATCACGATGTACTTCTGCGGGTAGATGAGGAGGTTTTGGGAGACCGTGGATACGATCGATGATCGTCTCGATCAGTGGGAGATCTGGGAGGAGTGTTGAGATCAATTTCCTAGCATAGGAATTTAGATCCGCTGGTAAGATAGTTTCAGGGATTCCTCCGATTTTGACGCCGTGAGCGATCCTCGAGATCCGCCATTTTGGCACGCACCCAGCGGTGTTCTTCCCTGGTATGGTCATGTGCGTCTACCAGGTCATTAACTGTTTCTGTAATGGCGCTCATTTGTTTTTCCATAATCCTCATTTTCTGCCCTGTGTGCAGCATTTCTGTTTTTAAATGCTGTAAACCTTGAGGAAATGTCAGATTGGAGGGAGCTGTGTAGGGACATCAGCATCTCCTTCATCATAGTGTCTATGACTGGCTGATTATCAGTGGGGAAGGCTGTTATGGGGGACGATGCAGGTGGCTGTGTGAGGAGGTTTTCTAAAGCAGGCCTTACCTCCTGTAGCTGGTCTGTTGTATCCAGGTGCATCCTTGCTTTGGCAGGGCTGTTGGAGGTGGATGGAGGTCCAGAGGATAGCTGGGAGCCCGAGGAGTTATGCTGGGGTGAAATGGAGGGTTCTTCAGCATCAGGCAGGTCAGTGTAGGAATCCTCTGTGTGCAGCACAGCGCCATGGGCGCCATCTTGGATTTTATCTCCCTGAGGTAAGATGAGGAAATCTGTGATTTTCGTGGGTATCCTGTATTCCTTTCTCTTTCTAGAGGTTCCGGTCTGGTTCCCCAGGTTGTGGGGGTCCGAGGGCTGCATTTTTTAGGGTCAGATGCAGTGATTTAAGGTCCGTTTCTCCGTTCAGTGCAGGAGCTGTAAGATCAGGCTTCCATTCAGCTCGGCGGTTAGCCACGCCCCCCCCCAAACAAGCATTCTTGAGCCCTATGGAAGATGTGTTAGCAGTGCTCACCAGTGGTTTTGGTAAAAGGAGCAATAATAAGGCAGAATACTTCTCAGCCAAATTCACATTTGTGTATTTGCATTGTATTGTGCAGCACAGTAATAAGCAGTGTATGCGCTATAGGGTGCATGCCCATTCATTTTTATTGCCCATGTGCATAAATATTCAAAACAATTGCACCTGTCCCTCAGCACATGTCAAAGCATCCAATCAAAACACATGGTGCACTTGAAAAAAGTTTTTTTTTTTTTTTGGCCTGTGCACCTGTTTTGAGGGCACATTGAAAGGTAATATGCCCCTTCAACACATATTGTTAACATGGAAAAACACGTGAGTAGGCGCTTAAACTTTCACATATGTTTGACTAGTATTGCACCAATTGTGTTGTATTGTGACTAGTAGAACGGCAAAAGTAATTTTTGTGGTTTATTAGAACAAGGGTACAAAGTGCTGTCATGATGGTACAGAGTGCTGGTGGTACTCTAAAAAAATGTTTATTGCAAACACCAGAAATATGTTGGAGATGTTCTGCCTCTCCGGGAACTCCCCTACATATCTTTTGGGAATGCAGATTTGCCCTTTCTGGTTCTTGGTTTAAAAAGTGGTTGCACAACTGACTTCTGTTGACATGGACCTCCACCTTATGGCATGTCTGCTTCACATCAACAAAGTTCTACTGATATAAGTTTTTCTCTGCGGGTCCATCTCCTTAATGCAATTATGGCCAATATACCTCCCATGTAGAAACCGCCAGGAACTTCATCCATGACCCTGTGGTTTTCTAAAATTAACATCCATTAGACAGTTGGAGGACCTCACAACCCCCTTATAGCACTGTGAAGAAATGTTTGGAGATTCATGCTTGTTTGGCATCCACTTGCACATCTCAATATCAATAGCTGTTGTGCCCCTCTGGCCTCAAACAAGAGGACGATTATGACTAACATTGACTGAAAATGTAAAAATCTCAAAACCAGGCAGCCCATCAATCAGTCCTATTATACACGTATTCCTTGAGTGATACGATAACATGGGGGAGCCATAAAAGGTACCAGACTTTCCCACTTGCCTCCCTCTAGCCCCCTTCTACCGTTGATCTCCCTCTCATTTTTTTTCCTCCACTCTCTCTTTTCCATTCTTGCCTTGCAAAATCCCCACCGTCCTCCTCCTTTTTTTTTTTTTTTTTTTTTTTTTTCTCTTTTGATCCTGCTGGTAAAACCGATGAGGAACAATGTGTTAATTGTTATTTAAGTTGTCATGTAGTATAATAACCCTAGATGCCTGGCAAAGTATGGATCACCCAATACTGTTATTGGTCCTTTGTTCCTATTTTATGTTTGTCATTCTCTGTCTTAATATTGTATATATTATTATTATATTATAAAAATGTGATTTGTGCACAGGGAACCCCAGCTGCATCTGTGGGAAGAGTATTGCATGCCTTTTTTTTTTTTTCCTTAATCCTAAGTAAAGACATTCAAACAAAAAAAATGTCTTTGGGTTTAAGAGGCTCTGTTTAGTGCATTACAATCTGCTTTCTTTCATGACATTTTTAAAATGTTGTGGTTATAGATGAGGAATGATGGAGAGAGTGTAGCAATCGACATCATCTAGCCATACACTGCTCATATTTAGCCAGATTCCAGCAAGTCATGCGTGGCCCTGTCAGCACGACAAAAGATGATTTAGAAATTGGCGTTGGGCCTTTAGACCGCTCAGGGTGCTGTGTCTCTCAAAATACAAGTGCAAGAAGTGGAGATTCCTCCATCCAGGGTCGGGACATGGGGTGGGCAGGAGGGGTGACTGCCCTGGGCCCAATGATTTATTGCAGGGATAAATGGGCACGGTTTGGCATATTTCCCCTGGACGCTGGATGACCTTGTCCTGTCACTGCCTCCATCCATGTTGTTTAGGATGGATCAGGGGGAATTGAGTGATTTCTCTCGCTCAGCCTGTGTATAGCTAGTCTTGTTCAAAATTTTTTAAATGACTGCCTTCAGTGAACTGATTGTTTTGACTTTCTGCACTTTCCTTCAGTTTTCTCCCATATTATTATTATTATTATTATTATTATTATTATTTTTTTTTTTTATATATACTGCTTTTCCCTATTACAGTAGAACTGGTGCGGTCTGTACTGAGGTCTGTTAACACCATGAGTACTGTATACAGTGCCTTGAAAAAGTATTCATACCCCTTGAAGTTTTTCACATTTTGTCATGTTACAACCAAAAATGTAAATGTATTTTATGTGATAGACCAACACAAACATAATTGTGAAGTTGAAGAAGAGTGATAAATGGTTTTTTAAATTTTTCACAAATATCTGAAAAGTGTGCGTGCATTTTGTATTCAGCCCCCTTTTACTCTGATACCCCTAACTAAAATGTAATGGAACCAATTGCCTTCTGAAGTCGCCAAATTGGTAAATAGAGTCCACCTGTGTGTGGGGGACACAGGTGGACACGTGGAAGAAGGTGCTCTGGTAAGATGAGACCAAAATTGAACTTTTTGGCCTAAAAGTAAAACGTTATGTGTGATGGAAAAGTAACACTGCACATCACCCTGAACACATGGGCAAAGATTTCACTCTCTAGATGTGCAAAGCTGGTAGAGACATCCCCAAGAAGACTTGCAGCTGTAATTGCAGCAAAAGTTGGTTCTACAAAGTATTGACTCGGGGGGGCTGAATACAAATGCACCCCACACTTTTCACATACCGTATTTATTTGTAAAAAAAAATTGGAAAAACATTTTCCACTTCACAGTTATGTGCCACTTTGTGTTGGTCTATCACATAAAATACATTTTATGTGTTTGGTTGTGACATGACAAGATGTGGAAACGTTCAAGGGGTATGAATACATTTTCAAGGCACTGTATACTGTCAACTTCCCCTAACCCCCCTCAAATGATCCATTGGTCTACATAAGATAGGAATAGGTCCTGCAGATGGGGAATGTTGTTTTCCAATAAAAGAAGTTTGTTGGTCAAAATCTGGTGATAAACATTGCTTAATTCATGGAACCCAAATCTTTTACATTTTGGCATTGCATCAAAATCTAGTCTGGATATAAGCTTTTCATTGATTCACTGTATTTTTATATTTTAAAAATAAGATAAAATCTGTTTTTTTTATTTATTTATTTATTTTTTTTGGTGACACTAAAAATTGGTATTCAGAAACTGCATCAGTGTGGTGTTCTCCAACTGATAAACCCCCCCCCCCCCCCCCCCCCCCACGTGTATAAACGATGGAACCGTTTTCCTTTTACATACCCCAAAGATGGGGCACTCTTCCTTCCACTGACACCAATGACTGGGCATAATTTCTCCCACTGATCTAAAGAATGGAACACTATACCGCCTACAGACCCCAATAATGGGGCACTTCCACTGACACAAGCAATGAGGCATTTTTCCTCCCGCTAATACCAACAATGGTGCAATATTCCTCCCACCCACACCAATGAGACACAATTCCTCCTTTCACTGACCACAGGTGTTATGGGTGTGGGGTGTCTTTATGTATTTTTTTGGATGCTTGTTTCTGTATCAAACGAATAGGCTACTAAAATTCTCGTATGACCATAACAAATTTTGGAAGTAATGTATTTGTATATTCGGAAGAAAACTGTACTGATTAAAGGAAAATCGTACGAGATAAATTTTCATGGTTGTCCCTTCAAAAAATTTCAGACGAAAACTGTGTACAAACAATCTAATCATCGGACGATCTCTTCGAAAGCTTTTTTTTGTATGATTTTCTGATCATGTATATGGGGCTTTAAGAAGGCACCATGTATCAACTTGAAAGTCATTTTTAAATTTTTGTTAGATGGGTTGGGGTTGTTTTTTTCCCAGTTTGGACTCCAGTCCTTTTTGTACAAACTTGAGTTTTTTAGTTTCACTTCACTTTGTGGAAATATTTATCTTTTCAAAAAGTGACACATTTAGTCTAGATAGCATAGCTTTCTGAAAGGTAGAATTTCCTTCCACTCCAGATAAATGACACTTCCTAATCCATTTCCTGAGATGCTACTGTGTTTCTTCAAGCTAATGCAGTACTGACAAACGTCATGTAGATGTGTTTTTGGAGTGACAGGGTAAAGTGAACTACGCCAAAGTAAATGCAGAAACCTGTCATCGTTGTGAGCAATCTCTATGGAACGCTAGTGTGCTTGTGTTTATGATTAGTGGTGGTCTGACACAATTATTGGTAGTTTTAGTACAATCTTTAACAAACTTTTTTTTACCCCAGAGGAACCCCTAAAATAGTTTTCCAGATCTGAGGTAACCCTTACTAAGACCAATAGGCATTAATGATAAAAAATGCCTCTCACATTGGTGATCAGTGGCAAAGTTGGCACCACTGGCGGGCATTGATAGGTGGCACTTGCGGGCATTGATAGGCGGCACTGTTATGCACTGATTCATGGCACTGTGGGCACTGGCAGGCGGTACTGGTTGGCACAAATGAGGCAGCTTTGCCTCTTCCTCTTCGGGACCGATGTCCCTTGCAAAGAAGCCGGGGATCTTCCTCCTTTTTTTTTTTTTTTTTTTTTTTTTTTCTCTTCACGCTGATAGTGTGAAAAGAATGCAAAAAAGATTACCGATCTTCTGTTTACATCATATGATCAGCTGTCATTGGCTGACAGCTGATCACGTGGTAAAGGGCCGTGATCAACCCCTTACTCTGATCACCTGAGTCTCATTGACTTGGTGATCACAGCGCGCACGCCCTGCAGGGGAGGATGCCTATTGACGGCCTCCCAGCAAAGTAGATCCGCACTGTAGCCATCGTTCGGCTATAGCGCGGCTCTGAAGGAGTTAAAGGAGAAGTATAGCCAAAGCTTGTTTGGCTGTACTTCTCCTGTGGATCACAGGAGTGCAATTTTTTGTTTTGCACTCCTGTGAGGTGTTTTCAGCTGAGAGCGAACTGAAGTCTGCTCTCTGCTAACGTCACCAATGTCATCCCGACCACGAAGTCTGGATCCGCCAGGTGCCTGGACTGACACCCGGCTCAGCCGCTGAGAGCCTGAGACAGCCCCTCCGCCCCCTCCACAGCTCAGCGCTCCAGTGAGCAAGGAGGGAGAAGAGCAGAGAGCTGTGACTGACAGTTAGCAGCTCTCTGCTCATGGAGCTGTGAAAACCAAGCGATCGGCGGTGTTCCTCTGCTTATTGCAGAGGCGTCAGGGGGACAGATGCAGCATCGGACCAATGCTGCATCCACCTAGCTAAGTATGAATCTGCAAAAAAAAAAATTCCCTTACTTCTCTTTTAAGAATAGCTGGCAGAATCCATTTTAGTCATCCCAAACCGGTGTTTGCTTCTATAAGACCCCTTTCACACTGGGACCACGTTAGCGCTAAAGCACCGCTTGTTTTAGTGGCGCTTTGCGCTGCTTGAGTGGCACTTTTTGGGGTTAAAGAAGGGGTGAAAAACTCCCGTGTTGCGGTGCTTCCCAAATGCTTTTCGGGCGCTTCAGAAGCGATGCCATTCATTCTAATAGGCAGGCCATTTTGGGAGCGCTAAATGCAGCGCTTCCCAACAGCCTTAAAGATGCTGCTTGCAGGACTTTTCAGAATGTCCCGCAAGCGCACCTCCCAGTGTGAAAAGTCACACTTAAATAAGTGGGAGGCAGTTTTCAGGCGCTTAAAAGAGGATATTTCTAGCGCTAAAGTTCCTAAAAACCGCCCCAGTGTGAAAGGGGTCTTAACAGTTCCTTTGGATTGTTTGAGGTGAGCATAATGGGGATGTAGGGGGTATATATCTCCAAACGTACAAAGAACACTCAATATACCAAATTGGAATAATATCGGCCATGGCCTTGTTTATTGTTTTTCACAAATATAACTCAATTAACAAGTCACCATAACTCTTTTAATCAATACTAAACAATCAGCCCAGTCGCTAAGGCCTGAGCTGCAAATCGCAGGACTGTAATGATGGATGGGTGGGCCACTTCTCTAATATCCCTCTGGCGAAGCCTCCCCCCCCCCCCCCCTTTCAGCACCCTGCTTAAATAGTGGTCCTAGGTCAGAAAAGGTCAGTTCCAAACACAATAGGAAACTAGGGTTGCAACTAACGATTATTTTCATAATCGATTAGTTGGCCGATTTTTGTTTCGGTTAATAACCTTAAAAGTGTGGTGTATAATTTAGTTAATCTGTAAAGTTTAATAAAAAAAGGCAATGTATTCTTAAATATTTCTATGCAGTGGTAAATATAAATAACCAGCTATATGGTTAGGGAGTAAAATCTTTAATCCACTCTGAGAATAACAGACAGAAGAGAGATACTGTATATACTATTAGAGGTTGAATCTAGTAAATATTACACTCAGAGATCAAATTTTTTTTTATTTAAAAAAAAAAAGTTAGTGTTGTGCAGATTTTCAAACAGAACTGTAATATATTATATGCTGGCCATACAAAAACATTGTCTTCCTTTTAAAAAAAATAAATTTCATTTTAAGAACATTCGTTTGATTTTCTAATCGTTAGTGGGGTCAAATGGACGTTTGTTTTCAACCACAGTGACGGGAAAATTTAGAAATAATAGAAAACTTCTTGGTTAAAGGAATTTTCAGACAGTGTATGTGGCTTTCGTTCAGAAATTACTGGTACATTTGTTTTAAAACAGAATGTTTAAAAGCAAGTGAAAATTTCAAACAACATTCTTTCATTCAGCGAATGTACAAAGATTTTTCGTATGAATATTCTCGTCTGAAAATTTGATCCGTGGGGCCAGCATAAGGCTTGGTATACACCTATGCAGTTTGCTTTTGATCTGTTTCTGCAGTTTTACGCACATGATTTTGCTGATATATATATATATATATATATATATATATATATATATATATATTTATATATTTATTTTTTTCTTTTTTTTTTTTTTTTAATCTGCCCTGCAACAAATTGGCCAAAAAAAAAAAAAAAATATATATATATATATATATATATATATATATATATATATATATATATATATATATATATATATATATATATATATATATATATATATATATATATATATATATATATTTGTTTATTTTTTTTTTTTTTGGCCAATTTGTTGCAGGGCAGATTAAAAAAAAAAAAAAAAGAAAAAACAACACAAATTGCCGCAAAAAACGCATTACATGCTTTTCTGCAGCTTCTCCATTGAAGTATATTGAAACAAAAAAGCACCGTTTTGCGTTGAAAAAAGTCCTTGACCCTTTCCATATACTCAGCAGCTGAAAATAGCATAGAGATGTGAATGTTAAATGAACTGTAGTGTGATTCTGCAAAAAGCACCAAAAAACACATAGGTGTGAACCAGGCCTGAGACGTTTAGTAAGGGGTTCATTTTTTTACATTGCAACAGTGAAAGTAAAATTTACAGTAGTGATTATTTGCTCTTTTTGTACTCCTAAAGGGCTAATTTTAGTTTTTTTTTTAACTCCATTATGTAACTGGCCAATTAATCGGTTATGAAATTAATCCATTACTATTTTCATAATCGATTAGTTGTTTCGGCCCTGCTTGAAACTTCCACCGCCATGATCCCATGAGGGGAAGGGGGGCCTTAACTTTTTTTTTTTTTTTTTTCCACAGTTTTTTGTGAATATTTTTTGGTCTTTGTTTGAGTGTTATTAGTATAATGAGTGAATGTAGAGGCAGGAGCTGTGGAAGGGGAGGAAATGGTCAAAAATAAATATTTGTATAATTTGTTCCTTGAATGGGAAATATATATATATTATAATTTTTTTTACCCCTGTGTTAAAGTGAATAGAATTGGGGCTCAAAGCAAAGGTTAAAGTTGGACAGGAACTGCATAAACATTTCCATAGTTGAGTCATTTTAAAGTTTTACTTTACTCCTGTAAAGTTTCCATAAATTAGACAAGAACATCATTTGCAAAAGTAATTTATGGAAGGTCCTACTGTTCCTTTTCTTAGTGTGGTTTCACTGGATGAAGTTCAAACCATTGGGGACATCTGAAGCCTTGTGAGGTCCATATCAACTGTCCACCTTTTGGCAATCAGAGTATGTACAAAAGCAAGCAACTGAATAGATCATATATTGGCTTGGCACAATTCACAAAGCTGTTGAACAAGGATAATTTGCTTTGCTTCAGTCATGTGGCTGTCATTTTCATATCGCATTGAACCTAAATGTTCCTTTTATGAAAATAAGGATCCTTATCCTGGTGTTAGTCATCCCCTTTGGGCCAATTCACATCTATCTGTTGTGGTAACATGCACATTTAATGCAATGCATGGCATCACAACATACACATGTTAGTGTCTTGCAGTGCCATTTATTTTCAATGACGCCCCAAGAGTGCACCACTTTCCCGAAAATAGTGCATGTACAATTTGTAGTTATTGTGGTGCACTGACAGTCCATTCATTTTGAATGGATTGCCTTCAGGAAACACCTTGATGCACATGCTTTAAATGCACCACAACAGACCAGCTTTGTGTAACTAGGCAATCATTTTTGGTGTGTGTGTGTGTGTGTGTGTAAGAGGTCATTTAGTACAGCAGTGGTCTAAGGCTTAATGCACATGGTGCAAATGGACATATAGCGCACAATACAGCCATATTTTCTAGCAAAAGTGACAGGGGCAGGAAAAAGCAGTCAGTCAGCCTGTACAAATCGATGGCAGGGGGTGGCTGTGTGTGTGTTTTGTATACAGTCATGGCCAAAACTATTGGCACCCCTGCATTTCTGTCAGATAATGCACCATTTTGCCCATAAAATTATTGCAATTACAAATGTTTAGGCATTCTGATGTTATTTCTTTTGTATGTATTGGTATGACACAAAGTGGAGAAACAAAAAGCCAAACCTGACACATTCCACGCAATACTCCAAAAATGGACTGGGCAAAATTATTGGCCGCCTCAATTTATTAATTGGTAGCACACCCCTTGGAAAAAATAACTGAAATCAATCGCTTCCTGTAACAATCAAATTTGTTTTTTCTTTTTTGTTTTTTTACAACTCTCTCTACTGGACTTTTGGACCACCTCTTCTTTCGCCAACTGCTCCAGGTCTCTCAGATTGGAAGGGTTCCTTTTGCCAACTTCTTTTTTTGAGATCTCTCCACAGGTGCTCTATGGCATTTAGATCTAGACTCATTGCTGGCCAGTTTAGTACTCTCCAGCGCTTTGTCTTAAACCATTTCTGGGTGATTTCTGACATGTGCTTTGGGTCATTGTCCTGCTATAAAACCTGTGACCTCTGACGAAGACCCAACTTTCTAACACTGGGCCCTACAGAATTCTTTAGTAGTCTTCAGATTTCATGCCATGCACACACCTGAGTACTTGAGCAGCAAAGCAACCCCAAAACATCAGTGACCCTCCACCATGTTTGACTGTAGGGACTACTCTTTTCTTTAAAGGCCTCATTTTCTTTTTCTGAAAACCGTAGAATGATGGGCTTTACCAAAAAGCTGTAATTTTGATTTGTCTGTCCAGAGCACATTTTCCCAAAATGATTTTGGCTTCCTCCAGGTAAGTTTTGGCAAACTCCAATCTAGCTTTTTTATGTGTCTGTCTCAGCAGTGGGGTTCTCCTGGGTCTCCTACCATAGCATCCATTTTTATTCAGATGGCTACGTGTAGTGCGAGCTGACACATTTTAACCCTGTGCCTGAAGGTCAGCTTGAATTTGTCTGGAAGTTGATTGAGGTTCTTTATTCACCATTCAAACAATCTTTTGTTGCAATCTTTGATAAGTTTTTCTCTTTCGTCCATATCCACGGAGATTAGCTACAGTGCCATGGGCTGTAAACCTCTTGACAATGTTGTGCACAGTGGACACAGGAACAATAAAATCTCTGGAGATGACTTTGTAACCTTGAGATTGTCCATGATTTTTCACAACTTGTGTTCTCAAATCCTCAGTCAATCCTTTGCTGCTCTTTTTCTACTCCATTCTCCATGTGGCACACAGAAACACACAACAGAAAGGTTGAGTCAATTTTTCACCATTTTTAACTGGTTGCCGGTGTGATTTCTATATTGTCAGCACCTGTTAATTGATAAAGGTGAGTTTAATTACAAATTACAGGAGCATCACAAACTTGGAATGCAATCATTTTTTACAGTTTTGAAAAGGTGTAAATTTTGTCCGGTCTATTTTTGCATAGAATGTGTCAGATTTGGCCTTTTGTTTCTCCACTTTTTTGTCCTAGCAATACAAACAAAAAGAAAATACACATGAGAATGCCTAAACATTTGCAATTACAACAATTTTCTGCGCAAATTCTGCCATATTGTATCCTATGGGGCCATTTGCAGCGGAGTTCATGAAGCCCATGGAGGGGAAATTTTAGCATATCACAAAATAATAATGGAAATTCCCTTATTTTTATTCTTGCATTCTCTCTTAAATGGTCACAGTTGGGCAGAACTGAGACTTGTGGTTGGGGATAGCTTGCCACTGGAATTCCTGAGAAATATAAGAATTCTCCATGATCCTTCTTCCTAGCAACCTCTCAGAGCTGAAGTATATTTGGGCAAACAGCCTTAAAGTTCAAGTGCTTCTTTACATGTTCTTAATAAAAGTGGAAAGCCCTTTTAAAATGCCTCATGCATTTTATTTAAAATGATGGTCAATGACCCTTGGAGTGAACCCTCCTTATACAAAAAATGTACGGAGGACAGAAATATGATTTCTTGGCCACCAGAAGCTGTACTTGGACTGTAATCTCAAGAAAATGTATCAGGCCCTCTGAAACTATATTCATTTTAAAGGACTGGGTGTATAGGAAGTATAGATTATTAATAATAGTAATAAATAATAAAAAAAAAAGATCAATTAGTTGGTGTGTGTTTTGTTTGTTTTATCTTTTTATGCTTCCAATTGGCTCAGCCTGGGTATCGCCTTGTCCTCGCTGCATAATTTTTGGTGTAAATACTGTGGTAGATATAATGCAGCATATCTAAATGACAGATGCAAACAAATGTTGATAACCCTGGGCATGTAGTTATGATTTTACAGTGTAAATTGTGAACAGAACTGTTCCTGTTTGGAAAGTAACTGGCCGCCAATGTTCATTTGGAAAAAATGTTTGGCACTCCTGTAACAATATCCAGTCCAGTACAAAATGACACGATTTGTATTAGCATTACTCCAAATGAATACAGGATAATAATTCTCGCATGTACACAGCAATATTAATTTATGCTAGTAAGGCTAATAGTCTGAGGAAAATGTTTTATTTTAATTCTATTTTAGGGTTAATTACAAAGTGATCCCAGTGGTTCTGCCACACTTGAATACATGTGAGCTGACTGGTCATTCTGTTTGTCTGAAGGGCTTACATATAGTCCATAGATGACTGTAAGGCCTCCTGCACATTTGAGTTCTAAAATGCCTGTCTTTGTTTTACAGGGTTTTGATGTATTTGTTTTCTGCCTCTAAACGCTCCTTCATGTTAGCCTATGTGCCCATGCACACCTAGGCGTTTACAGGATTTTAGGGGCATAAAAAAAATCCCATTACTTATGTGTTCAAGAGAGGAGCATATCAATCGCACCTAAGCGCTTAGATCTAATTTTTTCATTTAATTGGGCAGAAGAAATTGATATTCTGACCAATTGAAATAAATGCCCAAGCGCTTGATGCACCTAAATGCATTCACAGAAACACCATGTACCATGACTATCCTAATTCAGGACAAAATTTAACCTGATGCCGAATATGTTGTGGACTAATGAATCAATGATGGTGGGTTTTTTTTTTTTTTTTTGGTCATAGTAAGTCAACATGTTTTGGTGCAGACATCAGCATTTCGGAAGAAACCCATACCAACTGTGAAGAATGGTGGTAGAAATGTTATGATTTGGGGTTGCTTTGCTGCTTCAGTGAGTCAAGAAAAAATATGCGTGATCTCAAAATGTGCTTGATAATGAAAGGCAATCTGTCCAAAGGTTGAACCAGGAATGGATCTTTCAACACATTATTTAATGTATATCCACTAAGGGATGGCTCAAACAAAGAAATTAGAGATATAGGCTGGTCTTGTCAAAGCCCTTATTTGATATGTGGATATTTGAAACGAGCAATTCATGCAAGGAAACCAACAAACCTCTTGCAACTGAAGGAATTTTGCATGCAGGAGTGGTCAAAATTTTCACCAAGTCAATGTGAATGACTGGTTGACAGTTATGCAAGACACTTGCAAGACGTGATTTCTGTTCGTGGGGCCAATGCCAGCTCCTGAGAACATAGAATTATATAATTTAGACAGCAGGCATTTAACCGTTTTGCGCTGCTTGGTGCATTGACCCATTTATTTTGAATGGGCTGCCTTAAAGCAGCATGCGTTGACACACAGCACATTTGTCAACACACCATAATGCATTAATGGCCGCCTAATGCACAGAGCAATTTGCATTTTATCCATGTAATTACAATTCTTGTATAAAAGCTTTTATATAGTCCCTTTTTTTTTTTTTTTTTTTTTTTTTGTGATTGTTACCCCCCCTGTAAACTAACCACGGTATAGCATGGCTGCTGAGCCCTGACACCATGGTCTGTTTACTTGTCTCCATCATCCACAGCCCTGCTCTCTGCTCTCCTCTGTCTCCTGTGTCCTTCTCCCAAACCCCCCCCTCCTGCCTGTCAGCTCCATCCACTCCACGATCCTCCCCTCTTGGATCGTGTTTTCCTAATATAGTTCCCTCACTTATATAACATTAAGCTCCCCAGTGAATGTCCTTTAAAAACATATGCTCTATAATACCTTATTTCTGAGTGCCACTCTGTGCTCACGTGACTGCCTGCTGGTCTCCTCCTCTGCTCTCCTCTGGCTGCTGTCAGCACGGGATACCCAACACATCCCCCTGCAGCTATCGGATCGGGAGAAGAGATCAGCAGGCAAGTCAGCTGAGCACTAAGCAGCGCTCAGAAATAAGGTATTATACAGCATTTATTTTTTTTATTTTTATTTTTTTTTTTTTTTATAAATGACATACTCTGTGGGAACTAGAATAGAATAAATCGCTTAAACACTTTAAAGTGGTTGTCCAATCTGGGCAAAAATTAAGCCAGCAGCTTCAAATCCTGTAGCTCACTTTTTAATATAAGGACACGTAACTGTCCGAGGATCCAGCGCCATCCTCACCCAGGCTAGTTTTTCCCTAGTCTTCAGGTTCCCAACACCGGCATCCTAACTGTGGGCAGCCGGCTATGCAGCTTTCCGTTTCACAGCCAGCTGCCCACACTGCATGTGTGAACCATGCTGCACTTTGTGAATGGTCTGGCTTTCTTCTGGGGCCTGTGATGTGTCCCAGAAGACTGAGGAGAGGGGGGAGAACTTCTGCTTGGATTGCCCAGACAATCCAAGTGGAAGTGAGTACTGGTCTGAATCGGTTACCCTTCAGCACACCCCCCCCCTCCCAATATTTGGCAGTTCACTAATAGCTTCACTTCACGTTCTTTAGCGCCTTTTTTCCAGCAGTAGAGTGGAGTTGCCAGCATCTGCAGGCTCTACACATACTTCTTGCCCTGTGACAATGGCTATGCAGGAGGTTGATTCTGCCTACAGCAGAGCTTTGGTTTGCAGCTTTTTACATGTCAACCCTGCTGCTGGGATGTGACCGGCAGTTATGATGAAGCCAGTGTGCAGGCAACGATGGGAAAGCCTGCACACTGGCAGCTGCTAGTGGGCTTTTAGTCACATTTCAACTGTTGTGCTGTGGAGAGGCTTTTTTTTTTATTGTAACCTGGAGCCGACACTCGGGTTGCACATGGGAGTCTGGCAGGCCACTTGTTGGCACCAGGGGACTTTGGTAATGATGTCCCTGGTACCAGACATTATTTGTATTTATTTTTTTGGCACAGCTTTAATTTTTTTTTTTTTTTTGTAAGACTGACTGCAGAGAAATACACATTCTCTGGTAATCAAAACCGTAATTGTGTGTATTTCGCTGTTTGCTTCAAGTTTTTAGCTTTAATTAGCGAAAAATAAAAAAAGGGAAACACATTTCAATAGTAAGCAGCCAGGAGTTTCCTTCCCCAGGATTTTATAAATGGAGAGGAAAATTGATTTACTTGATAACCACAAGATTGTACTGTAAGTGCCATAAAATGTTTTGTGGTGGTCATGTCAGATTCCATTGAGGTGAGATCCATTTGGCACTCATACATGCGCCTTTTGCACAGTCATGGGAACATTGTTGTTGGCTGTGGTCTGTTTTCTCAGAGTATAATGAATTTCACTTCTGATATCTAGCCCACTACAGCTGCCTGCAAAACAAAAGATGTGGGAAGAACTGATATGATAATGTATTGTGGACGGAGAGTTTCCTGTGTAACAGTGGTAGTGATTTGGACATCCGTTTACATTATGAACTCTCGATACATTTATTGTGCCATGAAGAGTGGAATTATCTTTTGCCTGCTGTTTGTTAAATATCCTTCTCTTCCCTTTTTTTTTGTATCAAATAAATACGTGTGTTGGTTTATCAGGCAGTTCACAAAAAAAATGTGTTAGTGAGTTTTATGGATCAGTTAGGCCTCATGCATGGAACCTTTGTGTTTGGAAATTTCGCTGTGCGTGCATATGCGGGTAAACATTGTGACGAACGCGGGTGTCAGATCCCTGCCCTCCTCGCTAACTCGCGACAAAGGACCAGCCAACCTCACACCACGCTTACGTAACAATGCCACTCTCAGCTGCGCCCAGCACAAAGATTTTCCAGCTTGCGGGGCCACAATCTAGGTGCGAGCAGCCTGAGAGTGATTGTCACTGGGCTAATTACACAATTAACCCTTTAACTGCCACCACCCCCGTTTAAAAGACCGAGCCGGGGGAGACTCGTAATTTTGCAATACCAATTATAATTCTAGAATAAGCGTCTGCCACACACACTGCCACCACAGACAGGTCTGCTCAGAGTCTTACTCTACAACAGTAGCGCCCTTCAAGAGGCAGGTTCGTTTATAGCTTGCATTAAGAGCTTTAGAGACAAGGTTAACACTTTTCAACATAAGGGTTTATTATGAAAAGGTCAAAGTTGGTGCAGATAAAATATTTACAGAAAAAAGATGTTTCAAAAAATAAAGACAATATACAGCCACAAAGAAATAAGGTAGAATTGGGAAGGAAGAATACTTGCAATTAATGTCCGAGGGTTGATCAGAGTCGATCGATGAGCTTGGTAATCGGTTCTCGACTTGGCAGATGTTTCTTCTTGGATGGTAAAAGGAGAACTGCCCATTGTCTTGGCATCTCCTCTTTTCTGTCAAATCAAAGGGGGTGTTGACAGCGACCAGTAACCAATCATCTGGTCATCCTGTTTTAGGGGTTGGTTGCTGGGAGGTGTCTACACTCATGACCACGTCCCAGGTAGATTTTGCAATACATATTCATATATCTGCATCTATAGTGTTTACAGACTCCAAATATCCATATTATTATTCAGCGTGAGATTTCCTTCAAAACAAGTCTAAACATGCCATCTCTATAACGTATAGCCTGCTTTGGAGGAATAAGTGGTCCCAGGGGTTTCCCATATGACCTGACATAGGGGTGTCTGGACTTGAAACGTTCCATTTTATCTGAGGAAGCCAAATATGTCCAGATTATGGCTGTGCTATTACTAAGTCAGAAGTTATGAAACATGCTGAAATTTCATACTTATTCTAGGGAGGTGTATTCAGAAAACTTTACGACCAAGGCCTGTTTGGTCTCTGAAGGGGGAGGGTGACAGTTTTACGACAGGCCTGAACACTGCCCTTACAACAAATGTTTTTCTACTGACTTAACCTGGTTCTGTTTTCTCTGTTGAGATAACCTTTTCTGTTGAACTTAAAAAGTTTTGAATTCCTAAGATGGGTGACGGAGGGAGTTCAGAGTTCTCTGTGAGGTTACATGGTTAGCCAAACTGTCATGGCTACTTCCACACAAGATGGCAGCTAGCTACAGCTTTTCATGTCCCGTACTTGATATCGTTACAAACATTACTACAACTGTGTACAACCATTTGCTTGTATGGTGGGCTATATGTGCTAGATGTGGCTCCCTGGGTGCGGGATAGCATTGGAAATGTTATGCTAGGCTAACAAAATACCAGCAAATGTCTGTATACTGGTACATGAGTTCCTAATTCTTAAAGCCGTATTAAACTCAAAAGCAAACATTTTATTGCAGCTTACATCTGAGATATGTGAGGGCTGCATTTGTGTTTTTTTTTTTTTTTTTTTTTTTTTTTAGGCTTTTTCTTTTTTCACCTGGTGATTCAGCCAGTAAGTCTGTTCTTTCTCAGTGACCAAGTGTTAGAACTAAAGCAGTTAGCATGACAGCCAGGTAACTAGCATTTTCAGTAGGAGAGGTCCACAGTGGAAGCTCCCCAGAATTTGTATGACACATTTTGTTCATTCCTAGTTCCAATGCTGGCTTAGCATGGAAAGAAGCGATGGGAGCAGGTTAAAGAGACAAGGCGCTAAAGGAGAAAAACGGTTTATTTATTTTATTTTTTTTAAATTTCAGAGTTGCAGTCCATTTACACCAGGGTGGATATGGAAAAAAGTCATGGCTCCCCAAAGGCCATTAAAAATATAATTATTTTAAATTTTATTGCAAGTGGCGCTAAGCTGAAAACAACCTTTTTATACTTTTTTTTACTTTATCATGTGTAACAGTGTTTTTTTAGCACTCCTTTATAAATGTTCTAGAATCTTATTATAATGTTCAGGGTAGATTTCATTATGGTGTTCTAACCTTTGAGAAATGAGAGGATTGTTGTATCTCCAGGAGGGCACTATTGATCTTTTAATGGGCCCAGGAAGAGAGATTTTTTTTATTTCATTACTTGATTAAAATGGTGATAGTGCAGTATACGGAGGATGTGGAGCACACACAATAGAATCACTGTCTGAGCTTGAATTGAATTGTCAGCTATATACAAATGTTATTGGGGGTATAAATTATTCCACTGCGGGGTGTAATGAATTCATGAGAACTGAATAATCCCAACTGTTTAATGCTTGGGGAACAGAGTTTTGTGAGTGGCAGTAGTGCTGCTAATGGACTGGCCTATGTAATCATTGTGCTGTGCCTACCAGCCTTTGCATTCATAAGGCTGGAGGGCACTTTTGGGGGCTTAGCACATACTTGAGCAGTGCTGCGTTATTGTGAGGTCGGGAAACTCCTTTATTCATGGTGTAATAGAGACTTATGAACGTTATACGGAGCAGGCCACCGATGTGTGCATTTTATGAATAGTACACAGAGTGGGATTAGTCAAGCCTGTTAGTTTATCTGTTGTCAGAGACCATGTTTGAGAAAAGATTGTATAGGGGCCATGAGCACTCAAACTATTTGTGACCTTTTATTTATACTCAAGGCCTTCTACCAACTAACATCTGTTCAGAATTGGCGCACCAGCTTCCCGTTAGGTGCCCTGCTATGACAGTGGAAGGGCACTCAGGGGAGCTATTAAAGGAGCTGCGTTGTAGCATAGGATAATTAAAGTGTGTGTGTGTGTGTGTGTGTGTGTGTGTGTGTGTAGAGCTTTCTTTTAGCCCTGGGGGTCATGAAAGTAGCTCAATGGGCGCCCTATGATGTGCATGCCCTTCTGAGGTAAATTTGCACCTATCGTAGTTTTTGTTTACCTCATGCACACTGGATGTTCTTACAGCTGCTGTTTTTTTACTTCAGTCCTTTTTTCCTACAGCCAGTAAACTCCCCAGCATGTTCTCCTATGTGTCCATGCGCACACAGGCTTATATCAGCAGTTTTTGGTAGGGGCGTTTTCTGGCTGTAAAGAAAAAAACAAGAACTAGTGGGTTTGAAGAGGAGTTTTTCAGCTGTAAAAATGCTCTAATGCTAAATAATGTGGCTATTCAGGGTTTGAGCCAAAAACTTTTGTGGGAGTATAGTTTTGCTAAAAAACGCAAACGCTAAATACAGGAGCACAGTTGAATGTTTTTGACCTCATAAACGTTTAAATGGGAGCACCTGAATAACGTGTTAATGCACCATTCATGCCCAAAGAAGCTCATATACTTTTCGATGGGAGCACCGGAATAATGTATGGCTACACACCTAGTCTATAGGGACAGAAATGCGCCTTTCATTCTTGGAGGCTCAGACATTTTTTTTTTTTTTCCCAAGTTTCATGTGACAAGTGGCACAGATCTTCAGGTGCCCTCATTAAAGTCTATAGGGCCAAAAAACGCACAAATCAGCCCCTAAAGCTGATGTACTACAGGCAACAAGTTTCACTCTGAAGGGACCCATTTGAGAATACTGTAATAGGATTCTTCATCTTGAAGTGTTGTCCTGCTATGGGTATCTTGCAACAGTATGACCCGGAGGGTTCAACAAAGGTTTCTAAATGGTACATTTTAGGAACCGATTTTCAGATGAAAATCAATACCTTGCTCTAATAGTATAGGCATATAAACCTAATAACTAAAGTTTGTATGTTTTTTGGTTTTCTACCCGTTTGGCATGGTTACGCTTTTGAACCCCATCATCCATTTTATGTGTGTTGTCTATGGTAACTATTTTAATAGGACACATAAGGGTAAATTTTACTAAAACTGGAGAGTGCAAAATCTGGTGCATTATTTGCATAGAAAAAAAACAATCAGTGTTGTGTGTTTGTCTTGGGTTTCTTTTTTCTTTTTGTGTTAATGCTTAAGGGTCCTTTCACACGGGACGGATCCGTGATGATCCGCCCCGTGAATATCCGCTTGCTCAGCGGGGATCGCTCCGCTGATCCCCGCTGAGCAGGCAGATGACAGGTCCGTCACTGCATACTGTGCAGCGACGAACCTGTCAGAGCGCCGCTCTCCCTCTATGGGGGAATCGGATGATGACGGACCATAGAGTGAGTCGTCATCCGATCCGAAAACGGATGGAAAATTAGGTTTTTCCTCCGTTACACTTTTTCGAATCGGAGCGGGTCGGATGTCAGCGGACATGTCACTGCTGACATCGGACGCTCCATAGAGGTCTATGTAGGGTCCGTTCAGGTCCGCCTAAAAAACTGACAGGCGGACCTGAACGGCTCGTTCATGTGAAAGAGGCCTAACTGAACAAGATGAAGTTAGAAGTTGATTGGCTACCATGCACAGCTGCACCAGATTTTGCACTCTCCAGTTTTAGTAAATCGTTCCCCTAGAGCCTTCAGTATTCAAGTCCATTTTTTCAAGAGGATTCAATGAATAGATCAAAGGGGTTTAGTGGTGGTTCTCTGAGATGATTGGTTTTTAGAACTTATCTGGTAGGTTTTCAGTATATGTTATTCAGACTACCATTGTCCAACTATACCTAAAGGATGCATTTTAGCTATCTTAACTCTTTCATTTAGGTAAGTGCCGGTGTCAAGAGGGCAACGGGGTCAGTGTCAGCTTCTTGCTGGCTTTTTTTTTTTTTTTTTTTTTTTTTTTGGAATCCCTAGATAGACGTTCGAAACGTTGGCTCCTATACACAGCAACTTGCTGTATTTTTTTGCACACTTTTTTGAATAGGTTTATCCTATACAACTATTGGAGTAATAGAATTTTACTGGCTATATCGCACACCATTTCGGTATAGTTTGTGTAAACTTTATTCTTCACTGCATATACAGTATATTCCTAAACTGGCATCTCATTATTCAAGCTGAAAAAGTACTTTATGCAAACTTTAGACTGGGTTCACACTAAATTTGAATGCGGCTCACAGCAGGGGTCTGGCGTGTCCCTGTGCTCAGTTTCAGGGACGAATCGGGACCAAAAATTGCCTGAATTCGGACCTGAAATGGAGCCTAAGACGCACAGGACCTCTGTGCAATCCTCTTCGCAGCTGCCCATTGAGAGCCGGTCACAGCCTCCTGTCATGCGAATTGGATGCGTGGAAATTCGCATAAGTGTGAACCCAGCCTTAAGAGGCTAAAGTAACAGTGCTATCTTGGTTGTAACAGTATAAGCTGTCAGTAGTACCTTTTTTAATAATACAATGCCAAGGGACCTAAAAGATCTATTGACATGCCTGGTCATTGCCACATAGGAGAACCCAAGTTTATCTAAAAAAAAAAAAAAAATGCTTTTCAAGATGGCTTGTCAACACTGAAGGAGGCAGTGTGGTAGCAGATGTACCATTAGAAGGTACTGTTAATTTAATGCCATTAATCGACTTGGGGGATCCACTTTTTGCTAAATAGAATTATGTATGCACAGTATGTGCTTGATCTTTCCCAACATTCATCACAGCACCGGTTTCTTAGAAAGCTCAGAATAGTCACTTGTGGTTTAGTGTAATGGCACTTGCCATACCAGTTTATACACCTGGAGATAATGGTAGATTTCACAGCTTATGCTTCTCATTAACTTAAAGTGGTTGTAAACGTCAGACATGAAATATGGAAAAAGCGTATCCTTCTATAGTGTGTACTTGTCTCAATCCAGAGCACTTAGGGAGAGATTTACGAAAACTGGTACACTCAGAATCTGGTGCAGATTGGCATGGTAGCCAATCAGCTTTTAACTTCAGCTTGTTCAGTTAAGCTTTGGCAATAAAACCTAGAAGCTGATTGGTTTCTGTGCAGAATTGCACCAGATTTTGCACTCTCCAGCTTTAGTAAATAACCCCCATATTGTCTTTTCTGTCTGCTGCTTCGTTCTCAGTTTGAACAGATGTAGGTAAGGGAAGACTGCAAATAGACAAGTACAACTTATGTAGGATTTGTTTTATCCTTTGTGTATCACCTGAGGCCAGTCACTTCACTGAGTATAAGTAAGGGATTACAACCACTTTAGTAGGAATACATATTTTAACCAGGTTGGATTTGTTTTTATAGATTATTTTATTTGTAAGTGATAGGTGAGTTGCACTTGTTGGATTTATCACAATATATACATTATGTTCTACACTACCGGGGTGAGGCCAGATTCAGAATCAAATATTAATATTTATAATGGCCTCCACTAACCTATTTTTCATTAATTCATTAGATTTACGTTAGTGGTGTAAATTGCATACCAGGGAAAGCATTTTTAAACGCTGAAAGAGTGCCAAAGGTCAGACAGTGTCTAACATGTTAGCAGAGCTAATAAACAAAGGAGACCCAGTATTTACCTAAAAGCCCGGTCTGGGTGCTGGCCAACTATCCATTCACCTCGACAGTGCTTTGATCTCCTGACTAATCATTTCCTCATAGGAATTAGGACACTACAGAAGATCTTTGACCACTAGCCAGCTGTCACAGGGCAAGGCTGTTTCTAACACACATCATTTTGTTTAGTTATTTATTTTTACATATACATAGAAGAAAACCCCCAAATAAATTAAAATTTAAAAAAAAAAGACACTTCCTACGCACGAAAATATCTAGATCTTTTTTTTTTACTTCGGCTAGTGATGCACACAAAGATATCTTACTATACGTTTATGGATGAAGGAATCTCCCCTACCAGCTATTGTATTCATGCATTAGACCTGTGGCTGCGGAATACCTGAACAGTAACTGCATCTGTTTGGATACTGCCACTGTCCAGCTGACAATTTTCCACCCAGCTCCCTTAGGACATTGACTTTTTTGTTGGCCTAGCCCTAGATGGTGCCAACAGGGCCACCCAGTGCTCCAATTTTGGCAAATTCTGCAGGAATCAGAATCTATTGTAAGCTCTAACAAGCATCTGATTCCTCCTGTATTGAATTGTATTGTAACTGTACTGTTTGCCCTCATGTTGTAATGCTCTGCATAAACTGTTGGTGCTATGTAAATAATTTATACTGTGTATGGCCAAGTTAAAGTGATTATAAAGGCAGAAGGTTTTTTTTTTTGTTTTTTTTCTCTTAATGCATTAAGAGAAAAAAAACTTCTGTGTACAGCAGCCCCCTTAAACCACCCTAATGCCCTGTACACACGGTCGGACATTGATCAGACATTCCGACAACAAAATCCTAGGATTTTTTCCGACGGATGTTGGCTCAAACTTGTCTTGCATACACACGGTCACACAAAGTTGTCGGAAAATCCGATCGTTCTAAACGCGGTGACGTAAAACACGTACGTCGGGACTATAAACTGGGCAGTGGCCAATAGCTTTCATCTCTTTATTTATTCTGAGCATGCGTGGCACTTTGTCCGTCGGATTTGTGTACACACGATAGGAATTTTCGACAATGGATTTTGTTGTCGGCAAATTTTATATCCTGCTCTCAAACTTTGTGTGTCGGAAAATCTGATGGAAAATGTCCGATGGAGCCCACACACGGTCGGAATTTCCGACGACAAGGTCCTATCACACATTTTCCGTCGGAAAATCTGACCGTGTGTACAGGGCATAATACTTACCTGAGGTCAATCTAGATCCAGCGATGTTGTAGGAATGTCTCAGCTGCCTAGGACTCCCTTCCTCATTGGCTGAGACAGAAGCGCGGCACCACTGGCTCCCGCTGCTGTCAATCAAAATCAGTCAGCCAGTGAGGAGAGAAAGGGGGCGTGCCGCGGCTCTGTGTCTGAATGGACACAGGGAGCTGTGACTCTGCTTTGGTGCCCCCATAGCAAGCTGCTTGCTGTGGGGGCATTCAACAGGAGGGAGGGGTCAGGAGTGCCAAAGAGGGACCCGAGAAGAGGAGGATCTGGGTTGCTCTGTGCAAAAGGTAAGTAAAACATGTTGTTTATTTTAACTGATAAAAAAACGAGACTTTAGTATTGCTTCAAGTCATTATATTAGAACTGTAGCAGTTCTAGCTGTAGCAGTTCTTGCAGATTGAAGTCACTTGCTTTGATTGTCAGGTGAACAATGGGCTTGATGATAAAAATATAAAACTATAATCTGAGTTGCTCATAACATATCCAATGTGTTTATTTTGGTGAATTTCAGTTTTCTTGAAACAATGACTGGGTACTATTTGCATTGGTATAGAAATCATTACCATGGGAAGTATGTTAGTGTGGACGTAGCCTGAATTATTAAGGGACGGACATGTTTAGATTTACAAAAGTGGTTGGGTAAAAATAGTAATAATTCTTATTCTCACTACCCCCCCCCCCCTTTCCCCCTTCTGCCTTTTTATTTTTTCCTCTTCTTCTTCTTTCTTTTTTTTTTTTTTTTTTTTTCAAAGGTATTGTGTCTGCCAAAGTTCTACATGCAGTATCTCACAAAAGTGAGTACACCCATCACATTTTTGTAAATTATTTTATTATAAGTTTTCATGCGACAACACTGAAGGCATGAAACTATGCTACAATGTAAAGTAGTGAGTGTACAGCTTGTATCATAATTCAACAAACAGCCATTAATGTCTAAACCGCTGGCAACAAAAGTGAGTACATTCCTAAGTGAAAATGTCCAAATTGGGCTCAATTAGCCATTTTCCCTCCCTCCCCGTGTCATGTGACTCGTTAGCGTTACAAGGTCTCGGGTGTGAATGGGGAGCAGGTATGTTAAACTTGGTGTTATCACTCTCACTCTCTCATACTGGTCACTGGAAGCTCAACACGACACCTCATGGCAAAGAACTGTCAGAGTATCTGAAAAAAAGAATTGTTTCTCTACATAAAGATGGCCTAGGCCAGTGATGGTGAACCTTGGCACCCCAGATGTTTTGGAACTACATTTCCCATGATTCTCAACTATACTGCAGAGCGCATGAGCATCATGGGAAATGTAGTTCCAAAACATCCGGGGTGCCAAGATTCGCCATCACTGGCCTAGGCTATAAGAAGACTGCCAAAACCCTGAAACTGAGCTGCAGTACGGTGGCCAAGACCATACAGAAGTTTAACAGGACATGTTCCACTCAGAACAGGCCTCGCCATGGTCGACCAAAGAAGTTGAGTTCATGTGCTCAGCGTCATATTCAGAGGTTGTCTTTGGGAAATAGACATATGAGTGCTGCCAGCATTGCTGTGGAGATTGAAGGGGTGGGGGGTCAGCCTGTCACTGCTCAGATCATACACCGCACATGGCATCAAATTGTTCTGCATGGCTGTTGTCCCAGAAGGAATCCTCTTCTAAAGATGATGCACAAAGCCCACAAACAGTTTGCTGAAGACAAGCAGACTAAGAACATGGGTTACTGGAACCATGTCCTGTGGTCTGATGAGACCAAGATAAACTTGTTTGGTTCGGATGGTGTCAAGCGTGTGTGGCGGAAACCAGTTGAGGAGTACAAAGACAAGTGTGATTTGCCTACAGTCAAGCATGGTGGTGGGAGTGTCATGGTCTGGGGCTGCATGAGTGCTGCCGGCATTGGGGAGCTACAGTTCATTGAGGGAACCATGAATGCCAACATGTACTGTGACATACTGAAACAGAGCATGATCCCCCTCCCGTTGGAGACAGGACCGCAGGTCAGTATTCCAACATAACGACCCCAAACACAAATCCAAGACCATCACTGCCTTGCTAAAGAAGCTGAGGGTAAAGGTGATGGACTGGCCAAACATGTCTCCAGATCTAAACCCTATTGAACATCTGTGGGGCATCCTTAAACGGAGGGTGGAGGAACGCAAGGTCTCTAATATCCACCAGCTCCGTAATATCATCATGGAGGTGTGGCAGAGGACTCCAGTGGCAACCTGTGAAGCTCTGGTAAACTCCATGTCCCAGAGGGTCAAGGCAGTGCTGGAAAATAATGGTGGCCACACAAAATATTGACACTTTGGGTCCTATTTGGACATTTTCACTTAGGGATGAACTCGCTTCTGTTGCCAGCGGTTTAGACATGAACGGCTGTGTGTTGAGTTATTTTGCGGGAACAGCAAATGTACACTGTTATATAAGCTGTACACTCACTACTTTACATTGTAGCAAAGTGTCATTTCTTCAGTGTTGTGACGTGAAAAGATATATAATAAAATATTTACAAAAAATGTGAGGGGTGTACTCTCTTTCGTGAGATGCTGTATGTTTTAAAAAGTCATAATTATAACGTGACAAAAGTGTAGAATTCGTGTAATAAATGTACTGTATAATTTTAGGAATGAGGACAGAGTGGTATGGCTACAACAGGTTGGACAACTACGACTGTCCGTGTCTTCTCATGGGTGCTGGCAGGTACTAGAGTCAGGTGTCTGGCTGCGCTTTCCCCATGAAGCTGTCAGAAAAGACTACTCCCAAAAGTGACATTACACCTATATATCTGACCATCTTTAGAGGGCTGTGTATACCATTAATCTGATGTTCTATCTGCTTATATTTTATCTTCCCTTAGGCTCAGTTCACATATATGTGAATTGGATGCATTTTGAACCGCATTCGATTCGCATAACATTGATTTCCATTGACGCTGTTCATATATATGCGTTGCATCCGCAGTGCAAATTTAAGGAGTCCTGTTTGTTTTTTGTAGCAGTGCGATGTGGTTCAGATGTGAATTCCAGACTCATTGAGTTCTATGGGGGACGCTTCCAGTTGTGTTAAGGATTCAGTTCAGGAGTTCAGCACGGATTGCTCTCCTTCTACAGTAGTTGGTATATTACAGAGAAGCTAGCTGGTTGAAAAAAACACTGGAGACCTAGTGCCACATCCCATGGAAAGAGAACGAGAAACAGGAGAATGCCCCCGGGGACTTTGTAGGCAATGGTCAAACCGGATAAGGAAAGTAGAAGAATATAGTAAAAATAAAAAATTTTATTTGATATACAATCTAATGGTAAACATTAAGAACAAAATTTGAATCAAGATCAAAAGTAGGTAGTTATATATGTACAGACTGATGTCTTGAACATACGGTTGATCTTGTGGTGGGAGGCCAAACCACAGACAATTTCATAAAAGATCCCAACATGTTTCGGAATATAATAAATTCCTTCTTCGGGGGATGATCAAAACTGACTATTTTCTGATATAATAATATGTCGCTAAAAATTGGCGTAAACGTATGGTATATAAAGTTGTAAGAAATGGGTGATAAGTGACAGCATGAGATCATATAGCTAAGAGATATAAAGTCTAAACTTACTCAGTGGCTACCTTTTATCAAAATCACAACATGGTCCATTAGGTACATCCACAGTGCCCCATCGCATTCGTCACATCCGGGGTGCCAAGATTCGCCATCACTGGCCTAGGCTATAAGAAGACTGCCAAGACCCTGAAACTGAGCTGCAGTACGGTGGCCAAGACCATACAGAAGTTTAACAGGACATGTTCCACTCAGAACAGACCTCGCCATGGTCGACCAAAGAAGTTGAGTTCATGTGCTCAGCGTCATATTCAGAGGTTGTCTTTGGGAAATAGACATATGAGTGCTGCCAGCATTGCTGTGGAGATTGAAGGGGTGCGGGGTCAGCCTGTCACTGCTCAGATCATACACCGCACATGGCATCAAATTGTTCTGCATGGCTGTTGTCCCAGAAGGAATCCTCTTCTAAAGATGATGCACAAAGCCCACAAACAGTTTGCTGAAGACAAGCAGACTAAGAACATGGATTATGGTATATAAAGTTGTAAGAAATGGGTGATAAATTACAGCATGAGATCATATAGCTAAGAGATATAAAGTCTAAACTTACTCAGTGGCTACCTTTTATCAAAATCACAACATGGTCCATTAGGTACATCCACAGTGCCCCATCGCATTCGTTATATCCCAAAAGGAGTAATTCATCAAAATAGCAGGTAAGATGGTATCCCTGGTCCAGGACAAGCTATACATAAGATGAGGGGAGGTGGGATGCTGGTGCTGCCGCAAAAAGAAAGGCGCTTGCAAGGATCGCTAAAGCGGAGATGGCCCTGGTATGAAAAACAAATAATGTATAGTCTAGCGGGGATATGCTATTAGCGGACCTCCAGCTGCTGCAGAACTACAAATCCCATGAGTCATAGCAAGACTCTGACAGCCACAAGCATGACACCCAAAGGCAGAGGCATGATGGGACTTGTAGTTTTGCAACAGCTGGAGGTCCACTAATTGTAGATCCCTGGTCTAGAGTATATAACCAGATACTGTGGATAGAAAAGATGGCTGCAGGGGTTTAGAGGGTAGCAATGTCTATAAGTATGGAGGCACAATAAGTGTTTGAAGGCACTCAAGCATACAAAGAGGCAAGTGCTTTATGAAGTAGACTTTAGTTGAAACTTACACGCAACTATAAGGTGTTTTCTTATCCAGGGGGACTAAGGAGTCCCAGCTTGTCCAGCCAAACAGAAGGGCAGTCAACTTTTTATGTGTATTGTAAAGGTGATGCACGCCCACAAGTGTTGGTATGGGCCAATGGAGAGACAGATCGATAACAGGTGAACAGAGGGTCTGTTCAATGACAGCACCACTCAAACATCTGCACCCAAATCGGAGAAGGGTTTCCAGACGATCCCGCGGCGTCCTGTGTCACCGCGCAAGCAGTAGTTGACTCTCTTTATCTCCTATGTATTGGCCAGCACTGAAGTCGCCACTGTGGCAAAAATCCGGTCCTTGGCCTTGCAAAATCAGAACCCCCTAAAAAAAAAAAAAAAAAAAAAAAAAAAAAAAACGCTGAATAAATGCTTTTTTTTTTTTTTTTTTTTTTTTTTTTAATTTGAAGTGAAAATGGACATACAATTTGCACCAGATGTGTGTGAACCCAGCCTCAAGCTTTTTTGCAAATGTGTTTAGGCATGTTTAGCGCTTGGGGGGGGGGGGGGGGTTCATTCATTTCTGTGGTCAGAATAAATTGATGTTCTGGCCGATGGAATGAATGAACACCCAAATGCTTGGTACTCTTAAACGTGTTTTGTAAAACGGGGCTTTAGGTGCATTTTTTTATTTTATTTGTTTATTTTTAAAGCTGCTTTTTCTCCTGCCAAGGGAAAAGACATTCGAGAGATCAGCAAACTCCCAGTGAGCATGAGGCCTTAGAATGAAGCGTTTTATTTGGTCACACTGGCTGCTAGAGTACAATGTGCCTGTGGGAGCCGGGATTCCTTTCTGCAGCCAGAACGAGCAAAATCTGTAAGTGTATGGCTGTCTTTAGAGCAGGATTGAGCCTCTGCTGTAGCCTATTGGATATAGGAGCACTAAAGTACTCGCGATCCAATGATAGTGTGTTACACAGAACAAAAAATGAGAAACACGGGTGTCACATGCTTGCCTACACGGTTTGGTAGCAATGTACAAATCCAGTGGCTAAAGCGAATTGCAAATCCACTAGAAAATATGTGATTTAATTTGTGTATTTAGCTGCTTCTCCTGATTGAAAGTACTGTCCTCCTGCATAAGGTTCAGGAGGGCAGTATTTTCAATATGAAGTCAAGTTCAAAACTTGGAGACGTGATCTCAAACTAGCAAGAGGAAAGTTCAAAACTAATCTTAGAAAGTTATTATTTTACTAGTAGTTGATGTCTGAATTGATGCCTGGAATAGACTTCCAGCAGATGTAGTGAGTCAGTAAACAGTAAGTGGATGCAAACATGCATAGATCCTATACATGGACGAGAAAAAAAAAATGGAGCAGACGCAATTTATTTTTTATCTTTTTTTATATATTTTTTTTTTTTTCTGCCTTCAATCTTCCGTTTTCTATCTTCAGGTCCTGTATCTTTGCCAGAAATTTCATTTTAATTTATTTTACCACTGTAGCTATACAAATTTCTATTTCCCTAGGGCTTCTTCCTCAAAACTGAACCAGGAGCGTGGTGGTTTTTTTTTTTTGTTTGTTTTTTTTTTTTTTTTTTGCTTTTTCAAAATATATTTTTCCTTTTAATTTGTACTTTGGCATTGGTGGTGGCATCCAGGCCAGCTGCTCCTGTGGGTGCTGGCATCTATTGGCAGAGAGACCCTGTTGCTGTTCACTCCCAGCTGTAGTGCACAAGAATGTGGATTATGTGTTGAGACTTTAATCCATGCAACAAATCCCTTCCTGTTAAAAAGCTCCAAACCAGTCCCAATCGGTGCCTGTACAGGGCGCATTTTTAGAATTCTTTGCTGAAAAAAGTACAACACCACCAACAAGAGAACTTGAGCGCGCGCAGTAAATGATTAAATCAGGTAATGGCTGATTGCAGCGTGGAGGCATTGATTTTAACACCAGTTGTAATACAGGTTTTTTACAGAAGTGATATTAACACAATCTGAAAAAATGCTTAATTTGTAATTCATGTTGCATTCAGTGCACTGATTTATCAAATTGTAGAAGCACCTCAAGCCGAACTTTGGAAAACCTATAACATTATCCCTAGCACTGGGGCTGGGACACTGCTCCCCCCCCCCCCCGCTGCTAGACCAGTCCCTGCAGCGTCTTCTCCACCATGGTCCACCGCTGTAAGGTACTGACATCATCAAGAGCAATGCAGGGTCAATATACCTGCACTGGATGCGAGGGCACCCAGGGACAGTCCACTGCAGAAGCATAGGGGAGCTCTGCCTGCCAGGGGAGAGGAGCATCAGGGTAAGTAAAGATGACACAGCCTCTCTGCAAGGGATAATTTTATAGCTTCCCTGGGTTGGGATTTAAAGCTGAATCCAGGCAGATATAAAAAAAAATGAATAATGGTCTGGTATGGATTTTAGGAGGACCCAACGCATTTATTTCTTTACTTATATTTTTTTTCATTTTGGAGTGGGGTTCCCCTTAAAATCCGTTCCTAGTATGGATAAGGAAGGGGGCCCCCATGCAGGGTTTTGGTTTTTCTTTTTTTTTTTTTTTTCCATTCATCTGTCAGCTAATGACTCGGCGGCTAGTCCCTGCTAAACACTGGCACAAAAAGTGCTAAGTGCTAAATATAAGTGTTTTTATTCTGGCGTTTTTCTAGCCTTTTTTTCAGCTGCTAGTGTGCCAGGAGCCTTTTATATGTTTTTGTTGAAACATATTTACTTTTTTGTTTTGATGAGGTTTGCATCTCCAGAGGTGTGACGCTTCTTTGGAAGCCATTCTTGCTCCCACTTATGCAAATCTATATATGAGTTGGTGGAGAAGTGCCATATTTTTGAAGATGTCTACCCCCTTAAGATCTAAGTTTTTACAGTTTTTTAATCAGGTACTATAACTTGGATTTCACATTTGTATTTCAGTATGTTTATTGGAGTTATTTCCAATACAGTTAGTAGTACACATAAAATCGGGTATGGCTTCCTACAGAAAAAAAAATCACTTGCAGTACATAGATATAAGCATGATTGTTCCAGTTCCTATGTTTGTTTCCATTATATCCAAGAGACATTTGATGATACCTTGGAGCAGAGCCTTGTCACGTTGGATCTCACATAACCGTACAGGCCATCCAAAAAGCATGCCAAGATAAACTATATAAAAACGGTCTAACCCTAATACAATAGGCCAATACCACTGTCATGTGGGAATCATTCTTTATTGAAAACATGAAAGGGTAAGTAAAGAGAGGAAAAGCAAGACATGAAAAATACAGTTGCTCCTCCCAAACCTCGACTATTTTTTGAGATATAATGAATTCCCATATTTTCTACATTTTCTTCTGAGTATTTTAAAGAGCGCATGTGAGTTTATCTTTGACCATCACCCAGTTTATTTGCATTTGACACATTCCAGCAGTATTGTCATTTTTTTTTTTTTTTTTCCCCCCATCACTTTGCTATGGCAATCCTAGCCACCACCAAGATGTAAAAAATGTATCAACCAGTGTGTCTCAGAAGGTCAAGATCAATCTGTTGGGATAGTAAGCTCTCTAGAGATATTGATCTGTGTTACTGCATAAATCCTGGTGTAAATTCTAATCCATAATTTTTTGGACCTTAGGTCATTGCCGCCACATGTGTTGCAGAGTCCCTACTTGACCTCACCCCCTGAAACGCAAAGGAGAGACCTGCAGTGTCCATTTAACCACTTCAATACTGGGCACTTTTACCCCCTTCCTGCTCAGGCCAATTTTCAGCTTTCAGCGCTGTCACACTTTGACTGACAGTTGCACGGTCATGCAATGCTGTATCCAAAATTGAAAAAAGACCGAAAAATTTGAAAAAAAAAGTTTTGCTTAGTGTCAGTAAATAAGTAATTTTTGCTCCTTCACTGATGAGGTGCCACAGATTGGCATCACTGATAGGCACAGATTGGCATCACTGATGGGCACTGTTGGGGCTGCACTGATAATCAGTGCACTAATGATCAGTGCCCTGATTATCTGAACAGGTCTCCCCTGTGAGGAGATGCCATTGATCAGCTCTTCTCTTCTCACATTCTGTCAGTGTGAGGCGAGGATAGCTGATAACCTGGAATTTCCTTGTTTACATGTGATCAGCTGTGACTGGACACAGCTGATCACATAGGTAAAGAGCAGCGTCATCCGCTCTTTACCAAGAATGGGTTGCGCTGTGTCCCGGGTACACAGCGCTCCCACAGGTGAGACTGGGGTGACATCATATGACATTGTCCCAGAACAAAAGAGCATTCCACCCGCCGTCATTTGTCTCTACGGCGGGCAGGAAGTGGTTAAAATGGTTGTAAAGGTAGTTTGTTATTTAAAAAAAAAAAAAAAATGTCCTGGTTACCTGCTCTGTGCAATAGAATTGCACAGAGCGGCCTCCAACCTCCTCTTCTCGGGTCTCCTGCTGGCCCTCTTGGCTCCTATATGTTTAGTTCCCTCATAGGAAGCCGCTTCCCACAGGGGCACATGTATGTGCTTGCTCCCAAACCCCGCTGCTGTGTCCATTGACAGACGTTGGGACTCGGCCCCGCTCCCTCATCACTAGCTTTGATTGGCTCCCGGTGCCCCAGTAAAGCCAGTGAGACCCGGAAGTGAGGGGAGAGAAGAGCTGCTCAGGTAAATAAAAGGGGGGGAGGGGGGTAGTGATACCTAAACATTTTTTACTTTAATACAAGGAATACAGTAAGGTAAAAAAAATGTTTAGGCTTTAGAACCATTTTAACAATTCCAGACAAAACTATATACCATTAATTATAATTCATCAAGGGATGTGTTTTATAGATATTGTGATATTCCAGGGGGGATAATTAAGGTGTAACGTTTTCTGAAGCGTTCAGATCCGCTAGGAAACACTATTTAAGGGCTTGATGGCCTACTTTTATTTAAGGGAGTAGTAAAAGTTCCAACGAAAACAAAATTTGCAGGGATTTCCACCATAACTTTAAACACAAAAGTAAAATGACAATAAGCCTCCTGGCTTCTTCTCGCAGCACTGCTGGTTGGGCCTCCAGCTTAGTCCCTTTGGTCTGATCCTTCAGACCGATTCACAGCACCACTGTGTTCATATATACAAACTCTGTACCTCTCATTCTCACACTCCCACAGCTCTCTGATGCACTGGCCCATGCCCTGGTATAATGGTATGGCAGGGGACCTCCTATAGGGGACAGACCCTATACCTGCATACTCAGCCTGCTGGTCTCCGGTAAGATCTAGACACAGGGTTAGAGGCTTTGTCCCTCCCAAGACTCTGAACCCTCGGAGCTCCAGAACCCAACTGGGAAGTTAACAAACCCAGTGGGACTATCGCCATCGTACTATTTGGGCTGCCAGATAATCGGTATCCATGTTGTGCACTCCTAATCCACCCAAAGATTTAGATTTAAAAATAGAAGAGCCTTGTTGATGGAACAGGTGAACTGTGTTTACTATGCTTCAGTTTGTGAATAAACAGGAAGCTGCTCAGCACAGAGCACTTCCCATTCATTCACTGTCCAGTACAGGTGAGGCTGCAAAGAAACGGACTGGAGAATCTGTCTTTAGTCCCTTTCTCTGTCTCATAAGTGGGATTTGAGGGGTCTGTTTAGACCCCCAATAATTCACAATCAACCCCAATGGGGCTCCTAAAAATAAATTGTAAAAAAAAAAATAACATAACTGACACACTCCTCAGCTCTACTGACACCATCCACTGCTCTACTGACGAACACCAACATCTGCCCTAACTGACACCATCCACACACCGTCCATTGCCTTACTGACTGACACTGTCCACTTTTAAGGTAGGCTAAGTTCATCTTTTTTTTTTTTTTTTTTTTTTTTTTTACAGTGACATTTGTTTTAATAATCTAAGAATATTTTATGGGTACAAGAATACTTTTTTCCTGTTCTTACTGGCCACTCATCTAAAAGGAGCTTTACAGATTCAACCCTTTCATTGCTGAATGCTGGGGTCCAAGGATCGCACAGTAAGCACCAAAGAGCTGCAATTTGAATACAAGGGATTTATATGATCAATCAGATGTACAGTAAAAGCAAAGAATGATCTGTGTAAAAGGGCATAGAGTGACACGAGTGTCTAATCGTTCTCGCTGGATGCTGATGTAGGGGGACAGAGGTCTGTGGTCCAGTCAGTGATGTGTAACTATCCCTGAGGAGATGGTATGGCAAACAGGTACACCGCAGCAGGGAAGAACAACTACTGGATCAGCAGACAGGTGATGGACTAATGCGTCATTTGTGGAGCTCAGGCATGTGTGTAAGCTGTAGCGTTAACTGAGAGCCTGCAGGCTGGTGGTTAATCATGGCACAGGGACTCGGGACTAGTGCACAGTTAGACCCCTTTCACACTGGATGCGTTTTTCAGGCGCTTTAGCGCTAAAAATAGCGCCTGAAAAAAGCCTCAGCTGCAATCCCAGTGTGAAAGCGCAAGTGCTTTCACACTGGGGCGCTGTGCTGGAAGGATGTAAAAAAAAAAGCCCTGCAAGCAGCTTCTTTGCAGACCCCTTTCACACTGGATGCGTTTTTCAGGCGCTTTAGCGCTAAAAATAGCGCCTGAAAAAAGCCTCAGCTGCAATCCCAGTGTGAAAGCGCAAGTGCTTTCACACTGGGGCGCTGTGCTGGAAGGATGTAAAAAAAAAAGCCCTGCAAGCAGCTTCTTTGCAGCGCTGTAGGAGCGGTGAATACACCGCTGCAGCGGTTCTTTGCCGGCGTTTTTAACCCCCGCTAGTGGACGAAAAGTGCTGCAAAAATGACGGTAAATCGCAGCTAAAAATAGCGGCACTTTACCGTCGACGCCCGGGCGCTGGCAGTGTG
This sequence comes from Aquarana catesbeiana, assembly GCF_042186555.1. Taxonomy (NCBI): domain Eukaryota; kingdom Metazoa; phylum Chordata; class Amphibia; order Anura; family Ranidae; genus Aquarana; species Aquarana catesbeiana. The sequence goes on from NC_133324.1 coordinate 398,970,167, forward strand.
AAAGTATCCTAGAGAGTAACTCTGCTTTTGTTAAGAAAAACATTCCACTCTGGGTGATCTATGCACATTGCAAGGATTTTAACAAACTTTGTTGCAGATTCCTACCTTTTGTTGTTCTGAAGAAATGGCTGTTTGTTGCCATGTGAGTCTGTATGAGAGTGTGTGTTTGTGTTTTTTTTTTTTTAATTCTCAACCAGCTGCTGCACCTGCAGGGCTCTGAAAAAAGTTGCAGCATCTACATCCCTTTAGACGTGATTTCCCTTTGAGAGTATCTTACCAATAATGATATTTTTGTTGCAGGGATGCTGGAAATCTGACTTGTATCTTAGTGCAGACTTCTGGGAAAATCAGTTGACCAATCCCACAATCGGAAAGTGAAATTTCTGGGAGGCGTTCTGTACACCATCTTTGTACAGAACTTCCCCAGGTAGCCATATTGCATTTTACAGAAAATTTACAGTGCTGCAGCTTGCAAAAGAAAAGGTAATTTTTAATAACATTCAATTACAATATGACTTGTGTCACAATTGTATACACTATATATTATATTTATTTATTTGTAAATTTTTTTTTCAACAAAGTGCTCCCTTTTAGGGCCCCTTTCACCTGACTTTGCCGCGACTTGAAGCAATACCTGTGTAATTTTGAGGCGACCTCAATATGGACCAAAGTAGAGTGGGGACTACTTTGAAGTCGCTGCGACCTGCAGTTTCACAGATATGAACGGTACTCATTGGAAATCGTGGGATGCGACTTGTCATGTGATTTTTGCAGTCGCAGGACAAGTCGCACAAGTGTGAAAAGTAAATCATGTACATTAATGTTCACAGAAGGGATGTGGAGGTTCAGGCCAGAGACGGTAACTGATGAGCAGGTCCGGAACAGAAGGATCAAAGGCATAGTCCTCATGCAGGCCAAGGATAGTACAGACAGATGGCAGTCAGGGCAAGCCAGGTCGATATTGCGTAGACAAGCATGAAGTCACAGATCATTTATTAATGGGTAATCCTGAAGACTAAACAGCACTAGGTATGTGCAGCTGATCATTTGATGCCACCACTATCAAGAGGTGTAAATGCCCTTGTGCACGCACACATAAGTGACCACTAGAAACCCCTGATGTGACACTATGAGCTAGCCTACGCCTGCACATGGATGCTCATTGAGCTACTTCATTCTCCATACTGGCATGACCTTCCTGACCATGTGTATGCTGGGTGGAGGCATTAAAAACATTTTCTGGCTCTGTCTGTGGTCCTACAGGGGAAATTTTAACGTAATCGGGCCCCAGGTGGTACCAGTAAATAGAGCAGTGAAAAAAAACAGAGGGGAATTCTTACCCCTCCCCTACTAATTTATTTATTTTTTTATTTTTTTATTTTTTTTTATTTTTACCGCATTTGTGTTTTCTTCAATACACATCCGGCTCAGGTGACAGTTGTCACAGTTGTATATTTCAGGCAACTTTTGTGGCCATAGAATGGAGCATTTACTAGCAAATTTAGTTTGCAATAGTATTCTGAGCACTTGAACTGAACCTTCTTTATTAGCTTCCAAAGCTTGTCTGCTTCCGAGTACTCCCCTGCCAACTTTTTGTTCTCAGCGGACCGCTGCATGATCTGTATTGTTTAAAGACGGATTCAGTGAGATCTGTCACACAGAGCTCTTCAATGAGCCCATTCAGTCTGAGCTGTGTGTGGGGGTGGGGATCCCGTTGTGTTTCATCACCTCTGATGTAACTGTTTGGTAGCCTTGTGCTTCCTAAACCTGTCCTGAAGTTCCACTAACACTGCTTGGGTTGCAGGTAACCTTCCATATGCAAAGGTGGAATCATTGTGATTTGTATATAACTTTCTAACGAGCAGGGCCCTCTGATTCCTCCAGTATTGTAATTTCTAAAAAAATAAAAAACCAAACATGTCATACTTACCTGCCCTGTGCAGTGGATTTGCACAGAGCAGCCAGGATCCTCCTCTTCTGGGGTCCCACTTCGGTGCTCCTGGCCCCTCCCTCCTGTTGAGTGCCCCCCACAGCAAGCAGCTTGCTATGGGGGCACCCGAGCCAAGTCACAGCTCCCTATTTCCATTCAGACGTGGAGCTGTGGCCTCACCCCTTTCTCTCATCATTGGTTGGCTGACTTTGATTGAAACCAGCAGGAGCCAATGGCGCTGTGCTGCTGTCTCAGCCAATGAGGGGGGGAGTCCCAGGCAGCCGAGACACTCCTACATTGCTGGATCTAAATGGGGCTCAGGTAAGTATGATGGGGGGGGGGGGGGGGCTGCTGCGCACAGAAGGCTTTTTGTCTTAATGCATAGAATGCATTGAGCTAAAAAAAACCACCTGTCAATACAATCACTTTAAGCCTTGTACACGCTACTAGCTTTGTTTTTTTTTCAACCCGCTGGGTTGAACGGAAAAAAACTGAGTGCTGAACTGGAACCAGTCGGCAGACCTTTTTCGATCACGACCCTTCAACCTCTCGGACCGGCTGCTGAACACCTGGGCTGAATGTTGGTTTTTATTAAACCAACTGATGGGGCCTGACTTTGATGTGTGTGTACTAGGCTTTATCTAACCTGGAAGAGGTCTGGAGGCCAGCAGCAAAGCAGTGAGTCTGTGGGAACACTGCTGGAGACAAGGTGTGTGTTGCAGCGAGACCTGCAAAAGCCTATGCAGGCCATTTTAAAAGGAAAAACAAAACTGGAAATCTGCTTCAACTTGATTCTGTGAAACTTTCCTGACTATTACTTTAGTATACACCAGCGGTTTTGCATTGTACATGAGGATGTTCAAGGCCCACCAACATAACAGCAGTGCAGGAAAGCGCCAGCTGCTGGGGGAACAAGGTAAGTATTCTGCCTCTTTCTTTGCCCCCAAACAAAAAAGAGCAACTAACCCTTATGGGGGCACGTTTGGTAGTCCTTTCTTTATCAGAAAATATAATTCACCTCTGTCTCTAGTCTACATGTTCAAAATAAATACCTGAATATTCAGGGAAGCCGCCGTTTCCCTTGCTTTTTGAACTTTCGGAGCTCTGTTATTTCGTTAAACAGTGACTTGTATATTAGATTTCCTTTTTACTAAAGAAACAAGTGTTGTCATGGTTACAGCTGCCAGTAACTTCATATCGCAGGTCTACCGTGTATCTGGTTACTGGCTCTTTCAAATACATTGTGAATGAAAGAAATGTGTTATCGCTGTCAGTGAATTTTTGTTTTTCTTATGTTTCTGAAACCTGCATTTCTAATCGACATACAGTATGTTTTGATTGTGAAATTTCCCTAGAAATGCCTTGTGAAAGAGCGAGGTTGTAAAAACAAGATAAATAAACTCTTCGTACTCAGATCTTCCTTTCTGGGAATTACCTTCAAGCGGTTACTATACCGTCCTGCCCAGGTGCCTTATTTATCAGAATTGGCAAACTCCCAAACAGCAAAGAATTTTTGGTACATGTGAAAAATCGCAGTGTGTACACCTTTTTGTACCAGGGACGTGAGAGGGGCATATTTATAAAGCATTGAATGGGATCTTCAAAAAACTAAAGCACACGTATGAGGAAGATACTCCTGCATGTTTGGTGAACATCTCATTCATTGGTTTGTAAATATTTCCCCAGGTGGTGGCCTCATCTGGACAGGTAATTACAGGAGAGAATTTATTATTATTATAATACAGGATTTATATAGCGCCAACAGTTTGCGCAGAAACGACCCTGTATCCCATCTTTTAGGGCCCATCCACACCAGATGTCGTAGGGCTGAGCTGGCAGCTATTTCCAGTGCAGTTCCAACATGTAGACAAGGGAAAATGCCTTGTTTCTTATGCTGTCTGTTCACACAACAGCGAACCACTGCATCACAACACCAGCACGGTGTATAGAACCTTATTGAAATGTCACTTGTTAGATTGTAATAAAGTTGGGGGGCATGCCCTGGTCATGGAGCCGTGCAGACCCACTACACCTGTTGGCTTTCGGAGGATCACAAAAGGGACTCTACTATATGCCTGCATGGAGGAGATCCAAGGCTGGTACCGGTGCTCCCTCTCAGCAAGATGTGCGGGGTTACTTTCCCGCGGCGTTGCCGGTTGTTCCTGCTGCAATTTCTCCCCCAGGTTATGACACCCACAAAGGCAGCATCAAAAGGAACACAAAAAAGCAAGCGGCACTTTTGTGTTCCGCTCTAGGCGCTATGATGGAGCGCCTAGAGCGGAGCTCTTTATCACCTACTTCCACACCTGCATGGCTGCTTACTGCCTCACAATCGGCAGTGGCCGAGCCATAGCAGCCAGAATCGGAGTCTATAATGACAGAATGTGAGTTACAATCCATGCATAAAGCTTTGCCAGCAAAAGCTGATATGAGCTCTGGGCATCAGAAATCAAAGAAGCTCTTAAGCTGCAGGTAGATATAATCAAACAGCAGGTGGCTGGTATGTCATCTACAATAGAAAATCTATCCACTACCTTAGCATAACTCTCCACGCATTTGGATACAGTAGAGAAGATGCAGGTGCAATACCACCAATCTGGCTGAAAATGGAGGATGCAGAGGATGCAGAAAACCGCTCTAGAAGGAACAACATAACATACTATTACCATATAAAAGGAGGATAGTCTGAGACAGGGGTAGGCAACTTCGGCCCTCCATCTGTGGTGAAACTACAAATCCCATCATGCCTCTGACTCTAGGAGTCCATGCCTGTAATTGCCAGGGTCTTGCAATGTATTATGGGACTTGTAGTTTCACCACAGCTGGAGGGCCGAGGTTGCCTACCCCTGGTCTAAAAAAAAAAGCCTGGTGAATGGGATCGGTAGAATGGGATGGAGCGCAGGTCACTATCTTGCCCGATATATCCAAGGCCACACTCGCTATGCAGAGAATAGTGAAGCCAATTCTCCACCGTATAAAGGCCCATGGGGTATCCTACAGTTGAGATCACCCATTTGATATTCGAGTGAAAAAGGATGGTACATTTTTCCAATTATTGAATTTGGACCAGTTTTCGACCCTATTCATATTTCTCTCTGAAGCCAGAGAAGTATCCAACTGGTTGGCCCCCCTCGAGACGTTTGCCATTCAGTTAACTAAGAGAGGACAGCTACAGCGATGAAGGCTAAGTGGACTTTAGTAAGTGAAGTTTTTTTTTATTGCATTACGGACTGAGAATTAAAACTATCCTTGTATCCCTCAATATTGATCTTTAGATTTTAATAGTTAGGTGGAGAAAAAAAAGGTAAACCCTGCAATGTCCCAGGATCAGTGGATGGCCACTGTGTCCCTTAGTGGCCATGACTGCATTTGCCAATTATCTTTGAACAAGACTAGAAAACATGAATGATGGCAGCTCCTGCATGATTGTGTGTGTGTCAGCTGATGATGAAAAATACATGAATTCTTAAATCTAGGAAGTGGAAGTAAACTTAAAATACTTCTTCATAACAGCAATGCAGCAGTTAAATCCCTCACCGGCCGCTGTTATCTTCTCCCGGCTATTTCCAGATGTTGGGTTTTTTGGACTGGGCTGACAACACAGCATTTTTGAGGACAGAGTGGTGTCTTTACTGCTCAGTTGTCTTTTGCTTAAGCCACTGAACAACCCCTGCTGTCTACATCTCCATCTCCTTCTTAAGCTGGCTATGGCCAGCTTAAGACAGCAGCCACCAGCACAAGAGACACTTCTCATTCAATGCAAGTACTATCCCTTATGCTGATTTAAAACAAAAAAAAAGTGTAACTAATCCATAGAATAGAATGCATTAAGGTAAAAAACCTTGAGGCTTTAGAACAACTTTAAATGTATCTACCCATAGTAGAGGTGTGATTTAGGACAGTTGTTTGTGTCTGGGACCTTGACCAGACCATATAATATTGCTGCCATAGTAGATGCTTTGGAGCCATCAAAGCTTTTTGAGAACTACAAGCTGTCTGCCGCAATGGCAGGGAAGACTTGTAGTTAATTCCTTCACAAGAAGCCACACTGTTTTTTAAAATGTGACAGCAGGTGTGGGGAGAGGATCCTTCCCCGCTGTCATAGGGATGATCTGGGGAGGTGTGGGGGACTACTCCATGTTGCACAATAAATTAGGGGTGTAACAGAAAAAGGTGAACTTGAAGGTGAGCTGGGACAAGAGAGAAGGTGCAATAAAGACCTTATGGCAGGTACGAGTTAAGAATTTGGAAGAAGAATGGCATGGGTAATTTTTCTACAATTTACAAAAGCATACAAGAGCAGACTTGTAAAATTGTGAAAGTAATATAAAAATCTGCAATAAAAATCCCACAATATACGCTTTGAAAAATGTCACCCTGTAGTTGGATTGTTTTGCCAAGACAAATCGTGTTTTGCGGGTTCGTAAAGATATAAATGCTGCCTTTGTTGTCACATGTACAGCATAGCACTGTATATGTATATTAGAGCATGTGATAACACATACAATGAATATGGAAATATTCCTCCAGTAACTTGGTTCTCTAGTTTTTTTTTTTGGACAGTTGTGAGTGCCATCTAAGAACTATAGAGTGCTACAACATGTTCGCATGAAAATTGTTCTGGAGGGTTAAAAAGAACCCTTTTTCCTGGCAGTTGGCATTTAGCCCAGTGCTGTACTACAATGAGATGCCAGTGTAGTCCTCCTGGCAATTAATGAATCCAAATGAAGAATTTTTGTGTGCATGGTCAGCTATACAGTAAAAAGGGCAAAGAAGGGACAGTGTAAATCAGGGAGGGATAGAAAGCACTGTGAAAGGAAATCATGATTTATTAATTTGTATTTTAAATGTGAACTGAGGGGCCTCCAGTAGAAAAACTGCATTTTAGAATACATTTACCATGCAGGTTAGTGAACACAAGTATATTAACTAGTGGGACGTTTGCTCTAGTAGTAATCACGAATATACTATTATAATACAGTGCCCTGCAAAAGTATTCACCCCCCTTGGCATTTTTCGTGCTTTGCTGCCTCACAACCTGGAATTAACATGGATTGTTTGAGGATTTGCATCATTTAATTTACCCACAACTTTTTTTTTTTTTATTGTGACACAAACAACAAATAAGACAAAAAAAAACAGAAAAAGTCAATGTGCATAACTATTCTTCCCCCTAAAGTCAATACTTTGTAGAGCCACCTTTTATCACAGCTCCGGGTCGCTTTGAATAAGTCTCTATGAGCTTGCCACATCTTACCACTGGGATTTTTGCTCATTCCTCCTTGCAAAACTGCACTAGCTCCTTCAAGTTGGTTGGTTTGCGCTTGTGAACAGCAATCTTTAAGTCTGACCACAGTTTTTCTATTGGATTGAGGTCTGGGTTTTGACTAGGCCATTCCAACACATTTACATGTTTCTTCTTAAACCACTCAAGTGTTGCTTTAGCAGTGTGTTTTGGAGTCATTGTCCTACTGGATGGTGAACCTCCGTTCTAGCCTCAAATCGCACACGGAGTGGTACAGGTTTTGCTCAAGAATATCCCTTTATTTAGCACCATCCATCTTTCCCTCAACTCTGACCAGTTTCCCAGTCCTGACTGCTGAAAAACATCCCCACAGCATGATGCTGCCACAACCATGTTTCACTGTGGGGGTGGTGTTCTTTGAGTGATGTGATGTGTTGGGTTTGCTCCAGACATAGCATTGTCTTTGATGGGCAAAAAGTTTAATTTTAGTCTCATCAGATCAGACGACCTTCCTCCATACATTTTGGGAGTCTCCCACATGCCTTTCCGCAAACTCAAAACATGCCATTTTGTTTTTTGCTAAAAGTAATGGCTTTCTTCTGGCCACTCCGCCATAAAGCCCAACTCTATGGAGCATAAGGCTTATTGTCGTCCTATGTACAGATACTCCAGTCTCTGCTGTGGAACTCAGCAGCTCCTCCAGGGTTACCTTAGGTCTCTGTGCTGCCTCTCTGATTAATTCTCTCCTTTCCTGGTCTGAGTTTGTGTGCGGCCGTCTCTTGGCAGGTTTGCTGTTGTGCCATGTTCTTTCCATTTGGTTATGATAGATTTGATGGTGCTCCCAGGGATCATCAAAGATTTGGATATTTTTTTATAACCTAACCCTGACTTGTACTTCTCAACAACATTGTTTCTTACTTGTTTGGAGAGCTTCTTGGTCTTAATGGCAGGATTTTGGTTAATGGTGCTTCTTGCTTGGGTGTTACAGCCTCTGGGGCCTTCCAAAAAGGTGTGTGTATATGTAATGACAGATGATGTGACACTTAGATTGCACACAGATGGACATCATTTCACTAATTATGTGACTTCTGAAGGTAATTGGTTGCATCAGAGCGTTTTACGGGCTTCATAACAAAGGGGGTGAATACATACGCACATGCCAGTTAGTTTTTTTATTTCTGAAAAATAGTTTTATGTATATATTTTTCTAATTTTACTTCACCAACTTAGACTATTGTGTTCTGATCCATCACATATAATTTAGATTAAAAAAAACAAAACATTGAACTAAAGGCTGTAATATAATAGGTAAAAAGCCAGGGGGTGTGAATACTTTTGCAAGGCACTGTATTTGCGGAAGTAAGTTACAATGGTAGAGGTGAATTGGAGTCAAAGTACAGCAAGCAAACAATATTTTCATTTAAAAGAGAAGTATGGGTTCTGCTGCATCTGTTCCCTGGCGTCTCTGCACTGAGAACCGAGCGATCGAACATCACAGATGGCTAGGTTCTCTCACCTCCCCGAGAGGAGAGCTGCTGACTGTCAATCAGCAGCTGTCCTGCTCTGTTCCTCCATGCTCCTTGGAACGCTGAGCTATGGAGGGGCAGGGAGCGGCTGTCTCAGCGGCTCACTGAGAGGCTGAGACTGACATCAGTCCAGGCACCTGGCGGATCCAGACTTCCGAAGTCGGGATGACGAGGTGCCTGGACTGATCTGTGTGACGTCAGCAGAGAGTGGACTTCAGCTCTCTGCTGAAAACGGGTCACAGGAGTGCAAAACCAATTGTACTCCTGTGACCCTTAGGAGAAGCCCAGCCAAATGAGCCCAGGCTGGACTTCTCCATTAAAAAGGTCCCAGTTACTGAAGTTAAATGTGTAGCACACATTTCACACAGCCTGTCTCCCTCATAAACATAAATTGGTTGTAAACCGCAGACATGAAATCTGAACAAAGCCCATCTCTCTATAGTGTGTACTTGTTTCAACCCAGAGCACTAAGTGTCGTTTCCAAAGAGTCAATTCTGAGGAGTTTTCCTGACACTGAGAGATTGCGACATGGATGGACCTCCAGCTGATTTCCAGCCTCAGCTCTGTTCCTGTGTGCTGTGTGAAGGGGGGTGTGTCTCTTCCCTCCAATCAGCTCTCAGCACTCTCCTCACTGAGCTCTGCAGAGTGTAACTTTAGCTCTCCGCCCCCTTTTTTCTGCCAGCTCAGACAAGCTTTATAAATCCTGGGTTTTGAATGTATGTGGAGAAAAGAAGACTGCAGTTAAATGGGTACAACTCGCATAGGAGGATTTTTTTAAAATCTCTGTGTATCACTTGAGGCCAGTCACTTTACTGGGTATATGTAAGGGTATACAACCATATTATTGTATGGATGTGTACAGTTTAGAGAAAGTGTGCTATTGTTGAATATAGTACAGGATGTGTTTGTTTATTTTTTTTATGCTAAAAACTTCTGGCTTTGGGACTGTCGCTGCTGCTAGTATTCTTTCACCTGCTAGCCCCTACATGGTGGAGTATGCCCAAAGGTTGCAGCATTGAAGTAATGAGGCCAGCCCTCATTATGGCTGTGTGTGGTTGGCTAATGGGAGCTGTAGTTTCATTGTGCATGCCTACATTATCATAATGAAACTTTAGACTTGAGTACACTTTAACTGATTCCCGAGGGAGAAAAGAACGGTTGCTGTTGACATGACCTCCTCCCTTTTTTTTTTTTTTTTTTTTTTTTTTGTGATATTTCAATTGATCTTCAGGGAGGTAGGGATTTGGGTACACTTTTTGAATTTAGCATCCAGCTTTAGAGGCATAGTGCCATCTTTTGCAAAAAAAAAAAACCCATAATGGCTGCATTTTTTTGTTATATAATGTTAACAAATGTGCATTTATTTTATTTTTTTTGTTTGCATTGGAGCCTGCAAAAGCATTGCAACCCCGATCAAGACTATTCCACCAGCCACAGGACCACACCAAGTTACGATTCTAGTTGTCTCCACACTTGTGGCCCATTGGGAACTAAGGGTGCCTCTGCTTCAGTAGTTTGGATTCCCGTGAGTGAATGATGTGATACGTCAGAGAGGAACTGGCAGGGAGATGAAGGGAAGTAGCTGTTTGAAGGTGGTGTGTAGACTGTCCATGTGTCACGTGTTTGTAAGAATGTGCAATCATATTGTTATTTTCCCCACAATTGCTGGGAAAGGCCTAGCACTGTTGGGCTCGCCAAAGAGCTAAGGGGGGCGGGTGTTGTAGGAACTATTGTAGGAACTTAGCATCTTTATTGAATCTCCTGTTTTATACAGCAGGTCATATACTACTCAGAACACTATTTAGTGGCTGAAAAGTAAAAGAACGTCTCAGTTACCCTGTATAGCATGCTGTGAAACCTTGCTTCACATATATTTTTTTGTATCTCAGGCCTACTAGCAGTGATGTGCAGAGTAGTGGAGAGAGGAGGTAGAGGAGGTTTTCTTTGTTTCTCTGAATTAACCAATATTAAAAGAGAAGTATGGCCAAAGCTTTCTTTGGCCATACTTCTCTTCTGGGTCACAGAAGAGCATTTATTTCTGCACTCCTGTGATCCAGATTCAGCTGACAGCAGGCTAAAACCTGCTGTCGGCTGACATAACAGAGCTGGTCCAGACTTTGGAAGGATCCTGACAAATAATATTGGGATCCACCCAGATGCCTGACCGGCAGCTGGCTCAGCCTCCCAGCGCACCACTGAGAGCCTGAGCCAGCTGCTCCCGCCTCCTCCCCAGCGCTGACTGTCACCGCTCTCTGCTCAGTGAGAACTGAGCAATCAGCGGTCATGTGACCACTCGGTTCTCGGGCTTGGAGCTGGCGGGGGGACAGCTGCTGCATTGGGTCCATGTTTATTTTTTTGCAATCCCACGCTTCTATTTTACGGAAACTAGATAAAAATGCTACTTCCAGGAGTTCCTTAATCATCTAACAGAACATGCAGAAAAAGTAAAAATACTGCTTTTTAAATATGTGCTGTAGTAAATGGATGTATGGTATGTGCAATATGACCTATTAAAATGGCTGCCAAATCATCCAAACCTTCTATTGCTAATGATCTGCTATTAAGAAATCTCTTAAATTTGTATTTTTTTATTTGACTTTAACATGAGAACCTGATACATTTAAAGGGTTACTAAACCCACAACAGTAAAATCAGTCTGTATATGCAGTAAAGCATGCTTGTTATACCCACTGTGGAACTTAAGGGGTTATTCCTCTGAAATTGTGTAAAAATGCTGTTTGATCCTGTATGCACATATCCTGCCCTTCTTGCATTGCCCCCAAAACATAAGACCGAGTTAGTGGAGTTAGTCTGCATGTGCTCAGTTTGGTGTGTATTGCTAAAGAGTTTTAATTATTTTATTTTTTTTTCTTTGGCCCTGTGCTGATCACATGCACTCTCCTATCAGCACTGTCCAGTCAGAGGCTCAGGGGTCTTGCATTCTGATAGGACAGTCAGAGTAGCATGAAGGCGCTTCCTACAAGCTTTAACCAGGCAATGAAAAATTCCTTCCAATATAGTGCCTGGGGGGGTCCCCTTAGGCTACCTGTAAAGTGGCAGATCTGTACCATGTCTACAATTTCCTGCAGCAATAATTGCATTTATAAAGCCACTGGGAACAAGATTAGAGATTTTTTGTATACATTCTGGTGTCACTTTGACTTTGGATAGAAGTAACGGGTGTGTAAAAATTTGGTCTTTGGGTGTCGGTGGTGCCTTCCCACGGTAACTTTATAGAGGTAATCTTGAGGAAAGCAAGAATTGGCCTTGCTGTAAAAAAAATTGCAATGATATGTCAAACAGGTGCTGAAGAATTGGTCTTTGGGTGTTAATTGTGCCCATAAAACCTATACCAAAAACATTCTTCCAGATGAAATGATTAAACACCCTCAAAGTTAGGCAGCCTCAAAGTCCTGCAGAGATTCCACATCTCAAAAAGACTTAATCAGTGACATCGACATCAGGGGCTTCATAGCTGGTAATCCAGGACTGATTTTTTTTTTTTTTCTAATAAAAATCTAACGGTCCATGGAGTCTGTGGACAGATGCGTTCTATGATCAGTAACTAAACCTTCCGCAGCACTGAATGCCCGTTCTGAAAGCACGCTGGATGCAGGGCAGCCCAACAATTAGTAGCGGCCTGTGCACTGTGGGCACACGGGCACCTCCGCCACCCTCCCCATTCATGTGCACGGCCCCTTTCAGGATGCCAGACACATGAAATACTATGGCGGGGGGGGGGGGGTTTATTTTGAAGCACGTGATTAGAGCCAGAGGCTTAGTCCTCAACGGGGGGGGGGATTAGTGAATTGAAAGGTGAGCTGGGGGACACGCCTGGGCACAAGTGGCTGCATATACTGGGCACAAATGGCTGCATTTGACGGGCACAGTGAGGCTGCAAATGATGGGGGGGCGCACCAGCCGCCACTGCCAACAACTCAATAGCATACTGGGCAAATTCTAGCTAGTGGTCTATTTTCATGACCCAGTAAGTCAGTGGATTGTCAGCTGGAAAGCTCTCCATCTCTGTTTTGGCCCCGAGGTAATCGTCTACCATGGGATGTGGAAGCTGATAGCCCTGGGCGGCAAGGACTAAAAAAATTCCAAAATGCCTCACTTAGGCGGATGCCTTCTCCAATGCTCCTCTCAACAGAAGACTCAAAACTACGTTTTCCACGACATTGTAACCTACTGGAGTCAGGAAAAACATTCAATAATATCCTCTTTAACGTGTCCTCAAGAGATTTTATCTTCTGCACTCTCTGTGGGGACGGGATGAGTCATGATTGGATTGGATGACTCCAACCGTGCTCTGATTGGCTGAATCAGGGCTTGCAATGCACTGTTCAGCCCCACAATGCATTGTGGTCGGTTCGGGGGGGGGGGGCGAACAAACGTTTGAATGATCCGTTTGTTCGGCTGTTAACCAAACAATGAAAGTTCGGCCCGAACTTATGCTCGGGCCGAACCGTTCGTCCATCCCTATATATAGTATTACAATTTTAAACCAACAATTTCTCCAAACGTATATGCAACTATTAAACGTATATTTCTTATTTTCAAAATACATGTGAAAAAATGTTAAGCAGTAATAATAATCCACAATCATGCACATCCAAAAACAATAAAAATAAAAAGTCTCTCCATAATACCCATGCATGTCCTATTATTTTTCCATTCATTTGTGCTGAAAAAAATGTTGTGATCTTCTTTTAAACATGGTATGTGCCCGTCACCACTTTGCCAAAACTCTCCTTATAGTTAGACCCAATATTCATTAGAGCTAATGCACTTTTTCTCTTTTAAGTCAGGTTTACTGTACCAGGGATGATGCCCTCCTTCACTTCCCACGGGCAGTCTGTCTCCATTCTCCAGAATCTACCAATAAAAGTGTGCAGGAAGCTCAAAAATGGATAGTACAAATAGTGTTCTCCGTATATGACTATTTTTTTAAATTAAAATTTAACCTAATAAAATGAAAACTCAACTTTTATGCACTATACTGGTGCATACCAGGATACAGGCAAGTAATATATGAGGTGTCGAAACCGGTTGGCAACTTGTGCTTGATTAATGTCTGAGAACAGTGGCACGTGCCACTCAAAACCCATCGCCATAAATTTGCTGAATCATGTCTGTGGCAGATTTGCCCAGTTTCACGCAGAATTTCACGTTTGCCCTTTGTCCTAACTTGCTGTCCATGATGAAATGGCAAATGTGGTAATGCACGTGGTCAGAAGCACCAGTTGCACACCTCCCGATATACACAGGACAATGTCTTTTTGGTACACTGACTTATGAAGGTCAGTGCTCCCTGTGACTGTGCGTGCAGCCTTGTGCTGCCATCTGTTGGTATGTTATGTAATTAGTCTCAAAACTTTTCGATACCACCTCATACAAACAGAAAATGCCTGTCTGTAGACTTCCGGTGATGTCCTTGGCTCCTCTCATGTAGTTGCGTCACAGAGTCACGTGACTTCCTCCAGGGGATAACTAGTACTACCGCATATTTGTTAATTGAGAAAGATCCCCAGGCCCATGGTGAATTTCAGAATGCAATTAGTATTTACCAACACTAAATGGGCGTGATGATCATGCTTTCTTAAAATGTATGTAAACCCATAAATTTCCTCAGTTTTTTGGTCAGTTAGAAAAACAGATGAAATTGTTTTGTTAAATCGGTTTAATAAGTGCCAATTTCACTTCAGAGTTCCACCTATTTAAAAGTCAGCAGCTACAAAAAATGTAGTTGCTGACTTTTAATAGACACTAACCCGGTCCAGCGATACGGCCGCCTGAAGCCTCGCTTCTCTCCCCCTCCTCTCTGCGGTGCCAGAATTGCAAGTATGGGCCCCAGCTGTGGCTTCACAGCCAGGCGCGCACTGCACGATATGCACGGTGCGTTATGAATGGCCAGGGCATCTTCTGGGACCTGTGATATCTGTCCCAGAAGATTGCGGGGAGAGGTGAACTTCCACTGTGGAGCCAGGAGAGGAAGTGGGAGCTGGGTACCTGTGAAAACTAGGTACCCCCCCAAAAATAAAATAAAATGACATGCCAAACGTGGCATGTCGGGGGGGTCACAAGTACTTATGACACTTTTGGGTGGAACTCCGCTTTAAACATATCAGAAATTCTGGCCTGTGTTTTCTTAGGAGTGTAATTGGCCCCCCTAGTGTTTGTCTTGGGCTACAAAATAATTAGTGTCTATCTATATTATAGAGATAAAGAAATTGGAATAATTTGAGAAGCTTGGCAAAAGACAACTGGGCATAGCTGACACCACACAGTCTGTAAAATTGTACATAAAAGTGTGTTGTGAGCCCACAATAGGGAGCTGAGTGCATTTCTGGTAGATCAGCTGGGTCTTTAAAGGGATAAAACATAGGGAAATATGCATTTATAATACTGCATATTTTTTTTGTCCAGATTTGCGTGTTAAGAAAATATTATTTGGTGCCTTTGGGTAATTTGGGGTTAAATCCAAAGGGAGCCAGAAGCCCCACTTTTCCTAGAGAGCGTGGTGGTGTGGTTATCATACATTGAGCAGATAACTGTATCTGTATTCCTACCAGCAGTTATGAGCTCATACTCCATTCTTCACAATACGCTTCTCACTCACTGTGGTGAATTTGGATTAGATAGATTATGTGTGGGTGGATGATTCTCGCAGTCTGTAAACACTCCCCAACACTGTCACATCGGCTTTTGGAAAAGAACTGTAAATTATCTTTGCACATTCATACATTATTGATAAGCTGTGTCCAGCTGCGATAATTAACAATGTCTTTGTGTTATGGACAACAGCTGGTGGTCCTGTGACCTGTTTCTTCTGTTCCTTAGTATCTAGCTAAATACATATTTAATTGGCATGGTGAGGGTCTTCCCTTCCTAATTCTAACATATCATCATTTTTTTTTATTTTTTATTTTTTATTGAACAAGTCAAAAAAATTGGTGGACTTTGTGGGCACATAATGAGAGGGAGAATCAATAAAAAGGTATACATTTTATTACAGCATAATTTAAAAAAAACATATAAACAACACCTTGTATAGACAGTTACCCAATAATGCAGTTACAGGGGACTGGATCTAAGGTACACAAATTGATTTGATAATGTATCAAAGTGAGAGAAGAATTTCTGATCCAGTAATGCCTCCAATAACTTGCTTGCTGGCGCGTTTCACTAGGATTTTAGCTTCCTCAGGACAGATACTGGGTTGGTTCTGGTGAACTTGTGGCTCAGGGTATGGGAGAACCTCACAAAACTGACAATCGGAAAGGCAACATTTCGAGTTTCATTTGTATGTGTAGTAATGAAATACTCACGTATCATGTGGTCTATGGTAGGTACCACTGATATTTAACCATCGTGTAGAAATATTATAATATAGAGGTGGTCATAAATTCCCACTATAAATGTTTTCAACACAGTATCAATAGTACCAAGAAATGGCACATAGGTACAGAGCCAATGTATTAAATGGGTGAGTACACAATCCCCTCAAGTATAGAGACCGATGGCATGTCTGAATATGTAAATAATGCACTTATCCCACAGGGGGAGGGAGACCTTTTGTTAGAGCCCAAACCAGTGTTGCCGCATAAGCAGGAGAAAATGTGCCCACTTCGACACTGCACCAGTGTGTGCAGCTTTCCTCTCTGTGTGGGACAAAAGTTGCCCGCACTAGTTGAAAGTTTGTCAAAGATTAATATAATAGGAAATGATGTAACTGAAGCCACAGTTTAGCCACTGTGCCTACTTGTGTCACTCATGCTAATGGTAGAAGTGGAAGTGGGTGGCAGGGAGCCCACAAGGAGGAAGTATGAGTAAGAAAGGAGAAAGAGAGTAATTTTCTCGGCGTATCTTTAATAAATATATATGTTGTAACTGATCATCAATGAAGAAACCTGTTTCGCTTTGCTTTGTTTACAGTAAAGTATATGTTCTACAGAACATGGGCTCGACATAATGCACAGCTCAATCCATGTGTTGCTTTTATGCAACTGTTGCATAATTCAATCAACATGCAGCCCTACAAGGCACATGCTAAGGACAACTACTTCAAATGTCCACAAAAACAAAATATCAATAACTCAGTAATAAAACACAAGAGTTTCCAGGGCCCTCCGCTGGTTATCCAAATACAATTTTTCAGAATAGTGATAAATGAATGAAAGTGCAAAGGACCATAGAATAGTATTGCCTAAGACCACCTAATTTATTAAAAGCAAATTATACTCACAAATTTAAAGATGATAGGCAAAAAACACCACATCAGCAGGTGTTTAACATCATGTGGCACTGGCCTCACTCTATGCGTGTTTCATCTGTGCAACGGACATCCTAAACTATTGGCCTCACCCTACACGCGTTTCATCTCTACAACGGGCAAAACTTAGCATGGCAAACCCGTGATTCAAACTTGTGTTTGCATGCTAAGCACAGCTGGCCATACATTAGTAGAATTTCATTAAAAAAATTTCATATTAAGAATGTTTGTTTGATTTTTTTCTATTCATTAGTGGGGCCAAATAAATGTTAATTTTTCTTAAAAAAACAAACAAACACATTTTTAACCGTGTATGTGGTTTTCTTTTGGGAAACTACATTCATTTCAAAATCAAATAGTAAAAGCAAGCAAAATGTTTTGAATGACATTCATCAAGTCATTAGTATGAAAGTTCTTAGTACATTATATGACTCGACAAATGCCATTTCCAGCCTTCTCTGGCTGCTTTTACCTGTCAAGAATGCGCATGGATGGGTGTCGCTATAGAACGCCACAAGGGAACAGAGTATTCCACAAACCGGAAGCTGGGTGCAGTGATCATGGTAGTGGGCTAAAGAAAAAGAATAGCTTCAACAGATGCAAGATGGGCAAGTAGACCACAATGTAAGTGGTGACACCTGCAGCAGAATGGGATAAGAAAAATGTAAATTATCCGTGTAGTGCTAACCTTAGTTACCCTATTGCTGGCTCACCAATCGCAATCAGTTGTGCATATACAGCTTGCCATAGATGGGTCAAGATCCGGCCAATTCAGCAGGGAGTTGTGACTTTTCCCTGTTCAACAATCGATCATTAGATCGTCTTTTATTGAATGGGCTTGTTGGAAAATTTCTCTTTATCAGCTGGCTGCTGATAAAGAGAATACAGTATACCAACAGGGAAAAATCCCAGCAGGGAGGTTTCCTCTATCCACTTTGCTTGTGTGGATGGGGGGGGGATCTGGTGTGTGTGTGTTTTTTTTTTTTTTTTTTTTTTTTTGTTTTTTTTTGTTTTTTTCTTCATTTAGCCCACTGGCTGAACAAAAGAAAACAAACCCTCTATGGCCAGCCTAACAGTCTTACAACTTTCCCTGAGGAGGACGATATGTAAAATATGGCAACCCTAGAATTTATATAAAAAAATCTCTAGCTGGTGCTGCACATCATTTATTTTATATATGTATAGCACCATCTAGCAGAAGGCAAAAACATGTCATTTACATTGGATGGGATGCAAGATAGCCAGTTTCCATATTTATTCTCATTTTTCTTTTTATTTATTTATTTTTTTTATTTATTTTTTAATTATTTGGAACCGACAGCAATGTTGTGCATGCAATGAGGAGTAGCAAAGCACATGATCTCAGTTTTCATATGTTCTGTATCTTAGTAACTATTAGTCATGTGGGTCCTAGAAACCGTAAAGTATAAAAATTTTTTCTTTTTTTTTAATTGAACAGTGCCCAGCATTATATAGTGAACAAACTGCAAGGCTAAGGAACTGCACAATGTGTCAGTCCTAAATTGCATTCTGTCCAGCCTAAATACAAATAAATAGATGCTTTTTATTTATGATCTAATGAACAACATATGATTCTCCTTTCTATCAGTGTGGCTTAAATACTACAGCACGGA
Source organism: Aquarana catesbeiana (assembly GCF_042186555.1). Taxonomy (NCBI): domain Eukaryota; kingdom Metazoa; phylum Chordata; class Amphibia; order Anura; family Ranidae; genus Aquarana; species Aquarana catesbeiana. The sequence goes on from NC_133324.1 coordinate 398,988,777, forward strand.
CAGTGGCTAAATCGGTCTGTAATGGAAATAATTTGTTTGTGTCACCCTGTCCCAAACAAACTATTTTTAAAGTGATATTAAAGCCCCCCTTCAATACTGTAAGGGTTAAATGCATGTTATGTCGGGGGGGAGTAAATACTTGCTTTACTTCTGGCTGCAGCAGGGCCCCCTCCAGTGCTGTGACTGGTGCCAAGCAGCCTGCCCTGTGACCAGCTCCACTCAAACTCAAGCCACCTTTTATGTACAATACAGGGTACAAAGATTTAACCCAAGGCCCACTGCAATGGTGAACTTTTTTAAATTCCTCGAGTTGGGCATTGAAAAACCAGAACTGTACTTACTTGGACCTTTTGAGATACTGAGAGTGTTTACAGAAATTATCAATAAAAATAATTTTTTATCTAATAAAAAGCTTAAAAGCTAATATCTTACCGTTTAGTTCACGCCAATGCAATTTGGCATGCAATTTGACAGTTCAAAATCTCAAGACAAGTTGCATCCCATTTGCGTCAATGGAACCGTTCAAATTGTTGCGACTTAGAAAATGATTCCTGCACTATTTTTCTGCTATTTCATTGTGACTTGCATTGACTTTTGTTAAATGAAGTCGCAAGCCGCAAAGAAATCGCGCAATTTTCAAAGTCACACTAGTGTGAACCAGGGCTTAAGAACAATTTTATCAAAAGTATGCAACCCTCAAATAAGATCATTATAAAGTAAGAAGACTTCTAGGTTATGTATAAAAAAAAAATGTTTTATAAATATTTTATATATTATTTTTTTTTACTTGGCATTATAGAATAACCTTTGCCTACTCTCCTGAGGAAGCAAGACTGCCAAATTCATCAAGAGAAGACTGCTCCCTTCTCTCGAATGAAAATTTCGAATGAAGTCTTGGAATATTCTAAGATCTTGTATAAGAGGATATGCTGATTTTGAAGGAGAAAGTCATATAGGGAATGCTGCTTATACGTAATGCTCTATAGCCGAGTATTGATCATAATCCTCTGTATCCAAGTATTGATAAACTTGTTATTAGAAAATGAAGAAAAAAATAAAGGTCCCTGCAGGATGATGTCCTTCAGTGGCTTGATGTTGTCGCTGACAGGCCTTCCATCTTCGCCAGGCCTTCCTTCTGGGTTTGCGGGCTCTGGCCGTTCGAATGGCCAAACCGTGATGTTACTCCTGCATATGCGTTCAGGAGTCATGGCCGTGGCACAGTTCTCTCAATGGACGGCATGCCGTCCATTGAGAGCACAGTGCGAATGCACTGATGACGTCACCGGCTACTGCAAAATATCTCCTAAACGGTGCATGTTTAGGAGGTATTTACTGTACTTACAGGTAAGCCTTATTACAGACTTACCTTTTAGGTATAAATGGAAAAGTGGACTTTTACTGTCTTAAGATATGGCCTGTTATTAGTTTTATTGAAGGTTTGTATAAAGACTATTCCTTGGCACCTGTACATATCTCCATGTTTGAAACCTTAAAATTGTGACAAAAAAAAATTACCATTTGCCAAACCCAAACAAAGGGCATGGGGAACTGGGCACTGCCAGGGATTTGGGGGGGGGGGTTAAGGGGTGATGGGGCAATGAGCATGTGTACCCCCTTCCCTCCTAAACCACACTGGGCCTTCACAAGGGAAAAGTACCACCTTGTCCCCATGTTGATGAGGAGAAGGGCCTCTTCCCCTGCAACCCTGGCCTGGTGGTTGTGGGGGTTTGCAATGGGGGACTTGTAAGAATCTGGAAGCCCCCTTTAACATAAGGGGACACCCGGTTAATAATCATTCACAGAAAAATGTAAATTGTAAAAAAAAAAAAGTTTATTTTTTTTTTTTTTGGTTTTTCTATACCCAACTCCAGGAATTTAAAAAAGTTCACCATTGCAGTGGGCCTCGAGCCCGTGTTTTGCAAAGGTTAAATGTTTAATGTTTAATATTATTCCTGCAGATTTGGTTACATAAATGTCCACTGTAATTACATTAGACAAGAAGTGATTACTTTATGCTACCTTACACTGTAGATATGAAAATTGTGTTTTTCATCGAGAAATGATAGATGTGTGATTTGCTTACCAGGTTCCTGTACCTCCTGTACACACTGGAATGTGTTTATGCTTGGGGCAACGTTTGTTTTATGACTTTACTCTCTTTTTTTTTTTTTTTTATGATCATGCTTTAGTAATTGGTCTTCTGTGCATATTTGTTGGATTCTGTTTGCACACAAGATAAAATATGACAAAATGAAAGCTGGTGCTTGGGTAATCTCATGACATACACATCTCTGTTACCAAAGACCATGCTGGCAAGGATGTACCACTGATTTACCTAATCTGACATGTGGGTACATGAGTGGGGGTGGGGGCTTCTCCATTTTCATTGAAACATTTGCTGGTTCATGTCGCACGTTTGTGAAAAAGGGAAGGATGTAACTTCACTTGTAATCACCAAAACGTACAGTGCCCGCTCCAATACGTATTTGCACTTGGAATTTGATGTTTGCTTACTTAAAATAAACCTGTACTAAGAGAACTGTATAGGCCAGTATTACTGAAAATGCTAGCTGCCTTGTATGTTGGTTTTCAAAATACATTATTTCTTTGAGTCGTCCAGAACAAGTATGCGGATCAAGAGTTCCAACTTTACTGGATGCATCCCCCACTGCACAGCCATTCACTGAGCTTCCCAGTGTGCTGCTGCTTCTCCTCCCCCGAGCTCTTGTGCAGCTGAGAAGAGACGGAATGTGATCACTTATAAAAAAGAGAAAAAAGGTATTTTTGTGTGTTTATATCTATACAGAATATTTTCTTTCATTTCTTTTTTAACCACTTCAGCTCCATAAGATTTCCCTCTGCGTTACTTTAACTGACAATTGCGCAGTCGTGCGACGCTTTACGCAAATAAAATGTATGTCCTTTTTTTTTCCCCACAAATAGAGCTTTCCTTTGGTAGTATTTGATCACCTCTGCAGCTTTTTAGTTTTTGCTCTATAGACAAAAACAGACTGACAATTTTGAAAAAAAAAACAACTATTTTTTACTTTCTGTTAAAACATATACAATAATAAAATGTAAAAAATATAATTTCTTCATCAATTTAGGTCAATATGTATTCTGCTACATATTTTTTGGTAAAAAAATCCCAATAAGCGTATATTGGTTTGAGCAAAAGTTATAGCATCTACAAACTATGGGATATTTTCATGGCATTTTTTTTCTTTTTTTACTAGTAATGGCGGCAATCAGTGATATTTTAGTGGGACTGTGATATTGCGGCAGACAGTGGGGACACTAACTGACACTTTTAACACTTTTTGGGGACTAGTGACACTAATACAGTGATCGGTGCTAAAAATATGCACGTTCACTGTACTAATGACACTGGCTGGGAAAGGGTTAACATCGGGAGATCAAAGGGTTAACTGTGTGCCTAGCCTGTGCTTTACTAAACTGTGGGAGGTGCTTGTACTTGAGGAACGCAGAGATCCAAGTCCCTGCTTATCAGGAACACAGGAGCATTGTCTTCCTCACTGACAGAACAACAATCTTCCTTGTTTACATAGGCAGACCGCGGTTCTAGGTACATGATCCAGCACAGGAGAGCTGCCTTGCCACCGTGTATATACAGTATACGGTTGGCAAGCTGTTAAACTGAATGGGTTGTTAAGGAAGGTGATCGTTTACAATTACTTTAATTGAACAAGCTGAAGTTAGAAGCTGATTGGTTACTATACACACCTGCACCAGATTCTGAGTACTCTATTTTTGGGATATGAACCCTAGAATGTACTAATGCTAGCAGGGGTAGGCAACTTTGGTCCTCCAGCTGTGGTGAAACTACAAATATCATCAAAACTCTGCCTCTAGGAGTCATGCCTGTGATTGTTAGGGTCTTGTAATGTCTCATGGAACTTGTAGTTTCAAAACAGCTGGAGGGCCGAGGTTGCCTACCCTTGAACTACAGGATCATGAACATGAGAGCCAGAAACCTAGAGTTGTTTAGGCAAGTAGTATATTTCTCACTATAATGGCTCATTTCAATCGTTTATTTTCTTTGGAACAGGTACGTCCCTTAAAATACATACAGTAATTTACAGTGTGTTGATAAATGAGTGAATGAAAACAAAACATCTAGTTTAATGTGCTCTAATGGTATATTTGCACTCATATGCACAGTAAAATTACCTAAATTACCTGTCCTAAACCAGTTTACCTTTGAGTAGTCGGAGCTTGGATTTCACTTCTAGTTTAGCGACCATAAGGCCTCATGCACACTTGACGTTTTTACAGCTGCTGTTTTTTGGCTTCAGATTTTTTTTTTTTCTGCAACCAGTAAACTCCCCAGCATGTTATCCTATGTGTACATGCACACATAGGCTGTTATCAGCGTTTTTTGGCAGGGACGTTTTCTGGCTGAAAAAAAAACCCCAAGAACTAGTGGGTTGGAAGAGGAGTTTTAAAAAAATAATCTAATTCTAAATAACGGCTATTCGGCATTTATGAGTGTTTTTGAGCCATAACCTTTTGTGTGGAGTATAGGTTTGCTAGAACACGCAAACGTTTAACACTTTTTAACGCGGCACAAGCTACTGACCTTTTTATAACGTCCAGTGTGCATGAGGCTTTAGTTGCCATTCACCTGGGAAAGGTGGAAAAGTGAATCACAGATTTGGGTTAAGGAGAAGTCGTTCCAACTCAGTAAGGGTTGGGACAAGGGCTTTCGTTTGTAAAGAACATGGACAGTGGACATGTGATCTGTGTTGCAGTGGTCAACGCTACAGAGTAGTTAAGAGGAACTTCTCCCTCCCAATCAAAATCTCATTCTTTACAGCCACTGTTTACTTCCCTCTTTCTATGAATGGAGGAAGTAATGCCTCCTGTGCAACTCTGCAATCCATGTAAAGGTCTCTTTGCAAAAGGTAAGCTGCGTTCTGGAGGGGGTGAGTGGATGGAGGGGAGTCTCCCTTACCTACCTACCTTAGTTACTCCCTTTTCTGTACTTTTCCTTGAAGCTGGCCGCTGGGGAGATAACGTGACCGCCAGACCACAGCGCCCTGAGAATAGGTAAGTATAAGCATATGCCTTCTAAAGGAGTTGGGAGGGTGGGAGCAGTTTTGGGCTTAGTTATTTAGATCCTAAAATTCCCCTCAAAAGTGTGTAGCGGTACCCCCATAAGGGCTGCTGATTTGGTTACTTAGCAATCCGCCAATCACCCTGCTGCCAGGCTCCCCACATTCAGATAAGGCAAGGAACAGTCATTTGCATGGTTTTATTACTTTTATTGCAGGATACAACTTGGGTGAAACAAAGGGGTGATATGAGATGCCCATAGAAGTTGGTGTATTGTTCAACAATACTGAATAGCCTTAGCTTGAAGGTTGTTATACATCTAGTATTCTCAGTCTCTTTCTTCTGCAAAACTGCTGAAAAAACTACTTCACTTCCAATTTTGACAAAGAAGAATCACTCTGAATAATTCCACTTTGCAGACTATGACGGTTTCTGGAAATCAAAGATCCAGAGGCCTAACACAACCTCTCCCCGATGAATCAATGAGTTATACAGCCACACAGTCTTTGGAAGATATTACCAATGTGCTAACACGGTATCTCCCCCCGATAGTCTGGCACATGGTAATAAACGGACTACTGTTCCCAGCCAGTCCTTTGCTATCAATGCTGTGTTCCCCGGCCACAGCATTCTACACTGTTCTTGATAACTTCTCCTGTTCTGTACACTGACCTTTGGTTACTTGGCCGTTCTGTGTCCCCGGTTACAGAACGCTGCTCTACTCTCTTCCGCTTTACTGCTACTTTTTCTGCATTGATCTTGTCCAGCATTCAAGTCCTGTGTTCCCCGGTCACAGCAGCCTGATACTCTGTTAAAGACTAAGATCTTTATCTGAGACTCCCTCTCTGCTGTTCCTCCATCCCTCCTCTGCGCTCGGCACATCCCCGCGTGGGGACGCCCGGAACAGCACCTCACTACTCTATGCTGTCTTTCCTTTACTCCAGACTCCTCCTTGGTAGCATGTGACCCCAGCTTATATGGGAGGCCTGCCCCCTGCCAATACCGAAAGATAATTGGTCAGGGCTCCTCACATGAGCTGCCTGCCACTCAGACTTCAGGTCCAACCCCCATTCCAGAACCATCTTTCTGAAAGCAGGGGAGGCATCTCTGAATCAGAGCACAGGTGACCACACCCACCACTACACTGAACACTCCCAGTCCCAAATCAAAACAACCAGGCCTAGCCTAAAGCACAGGCCTGGTTAAATTTACCTGCACTTGGGCCCTGAACTAGAAAAATCCTATTCTAGCACCTACCTTTAGGTAGAGGGTGCTACAAGTGTTACTAAACCCACAGGAGTAAAATCAGTCTGTATATGCAGTAAAGCATGCTGGTTGTACTCGCTGTGGAACCTAAAGCGTTAATGCGCATTGTGTAAAAAAGCAGTTTTGATCTATTTTTTTTTTTTTTTTTTTTTTTTGATCAGCCCAGGGCCAATCAGAACTGTCCAGACAGAGGGTCAGGGGTCATGCAGCCTCATAGGACAGTCAGAGGAGAATGAAAACTCCTCCTACAAGCTTTAACCAGACACTGATAGAAGACTGCAAGACTGATGTGTATTGCTGATGAGAAAAGTTTTTTTAGCAGTTTTTTTTGAAGATCCTGTAATGTAGGATGAGCCGATGGAATGGTAAAGGCACAATGCCATCTATTAAGGGAAATGTAAGTAAAAGGCCATGGGTGCATTGAAGCAGTCCTACATCTTCCATTGTACTTTCTGGCTATCTTTTGGATTTGTGTTTTATATTCACATTCATGCAGCTTCAAAAACAACAAAATACTGAAAATTCTTTAAAGCTATTTTTTTTCTTCTTTCTTTCATATTCTTTCTCTCTCTCACTTTTACATATTACATACGGAATGTAGCAGCCCAACCCATTGCATGCCATGCGCAGTGCACCATACAACAGTATTAGAGTACAGTATCTGTCAAAGGTTATATCTGTGATTTTATTAATAGTACTTTTTATGTCTCTACTTCTCAGTATGGTGACAGGGGTCGTATGCATTCAGGGTTATATGCCTGGAATAGAATACATATGAATTTCAGGGCAGCACAGTGGCTAAGTGGTTAGCGCTTCCATCTGGCAGCACCAGGGTCGCCGGTTCGAATCCCAAAGAAAACCCTACTTGCCTGGAGTCTGCATGTTCTCCCTGTGCTTGCGTGCGTTTTCTCCCACACTCCAAAGATATGTTGGTAGGTTAATTGGCTCTGGTCTAAATTGGCCCTAGTGTGTATATGTATGAATGTGAGTTAGGGACCTTTATATTGTAAGCTTCTTGAGGGCAGGGATTTAAGTGAATGTATAATAATTATGTAAAGTGCTGCTTAAATTGTCGGCAATATATAAGTACCTGTAATAAATAATGTTTCTGAACTTGTAGGGTCTTAAACATAAGTAGAGTAGATAGTTGGATTCTGGTCATGCACAATTCTGTTTTCTCTAAACTCCGCTAGTATGCCATTTTTTGAGTTTTCGGAAATTGAGAGCAACTTCTGATTTGAAATTTAAAAGGCAACTGTAATACCATTAATCAAAAAATGACTTGAATGCAATTATATCTAGTGTATCTACGCATGTAAAGGTATTTTCTTACCTTTTACTGCCTTTCCCACCACCTTGATTTGCTACCAGAATGCTAAGAAAAGCCTGTGAAAATCAAGGTACTAAAAGAGGAACCTCGCTCCGATTGCCGTCCTTTTTTCTTTTTTCTTTTTTTTTTTTTTTTTTTTTAATCCCCTCCTACCTGTTATGTAGGGTTTCTTTTAGAAAACCTTCTTGCCTGCCCAGCGATTCCAGCATTGTTCTGCTGCTCCACTGCCACAGTCCAGATCCCACACCACATTCCTCCCCCCTACGTTATTGGGAGTCCGCTCCCTCTTCCAGGTTCATACAGCAAATGGCTGAAGACACATCACCATGTCCGTCCTACATTACTGCTTGTCCCTGCACCTGCAGCCTCCTGGGATATGTGAAGACGATACCCCAGGAGTCTAGAGGAGCAGGACACATTAATTAGGCAGGGGGGTTGTCCAGAATAAAAAATTTCCAGGTGTAAAAAAAAAAAAAAAAAAAAAGTCATTTTTGGGAGTAAAGGTCTACTTTGAAGTAAGTTTGCTTAGTCTTCTGCAAATACTGAATAATAAAAAGTTGGTATTTGCATAGAAATAATGGGTCTCAACAGTTGGAAATTGCAACGACAAGGGAGAAAAATTGGCTCCTCTTCACTGGAAATAAAGTAGATCAACTTTTATTTATGTCCATTTAGTAATTGCACTGACTCGTTTTTAAACCATATTCCTGTGTAATCATTGGTAATAGTGATGTGGAGATAAAAAAAAAAACAAGTACTGCATGCGCATAACGGTTGCAGAATATGTGGTAATGTTGCTGTTGTCCATATTAGTTGCTTTCAAGTTATGAAACCCGAAAATACCTTTAATGGGACCAAGTTGTATATGTAGATTTGCAAGGGGTATTGACCTGAACTTTCCTGATGCCTGAGAACAAATTGGAGACATGCGTAAAGCCCTTTCATTTTTGTTTTCTTACCATAATTATCGATCCTCCTTTCAAAGTTATTGACATTCCCCACTGTGGAATAATGTATAAAACATCATCTACATTTTCGTTTTTTTGTTAATTTATTTGGGGCTGTTTGATAATTGCTTTAGTAGAAAGGTACATTTGAATCTGATGGGAAAAATATTTTGAAGTTTCCCACCTTAGATGAGGAATGGAATTTTAGACCTTCAAGTGACCTAAGTTTACCCAACCTGTTATTATGACCCCTGTTATCAAATGACAGGGGATATCTATTGGGCTTCCTGTGAAGGTTGTGAAATGTACAAATGCTGAAAAAACAAAGAACAGTTTAAAGAAAACCCAGCAAATTTTCCAAAACTTATAATAAAATAGAAGCACAATGAACAGCATACATGTTAGATATGTATTCTTCCTTTCCTTGGTTTTAATAAATCCACCCTCCCTTTCATAGCTTTAATAAAGCACCAGCTGTTGTAAAACCAATATTACCTACAGCTTATACCACAATTTTCTTTGTTTTTGTATTTTAGGTTTTTGTAGTAGTTTTGTAGTGTTTTTGTACACATTGTGGAAACACTTTTGCTCGTTCACTGAAGTGAGGCTAATGTGAGCGGACTTTTCGACTGGACTGGTCCGACGGTCTATCCGACGGACTTTCGACGGACTTGCCTACACACGATCACACCAAAGTCCGACGGATTTGTACGTGATGACATACGACCGGACTAAAATAAGGAAGTTCACAGCCAGTAGCCAATAGCTGCCCTAGCGTCAGTTTTAGTCCGTCGGACTAGCATACAGACGAGCGGATTTTTCGACCGGACTCGAGTCCGTCAGAAAGATTTGAAACGTGTTTTATTTCTGGGTCCGTCTGACTTTTGTGGAAAAAAAAGTCTGCTGGAGCCCACACACGATCAAATTGTCTGACTGAGTCCGGTCCGCCGGACCAAGTCTGCTGGAAAGTCCACGCGTGTGTACGCGGCATAAGCCGTTGCATATTTCTAGCACAGCCCCAAAGCATTGACAAGGCAAAATACCTGGTTTCCTATTCTGTGAAATTACACCACATTGTGGCTGTGGTGTACGCTGAAAAAAGTGCTGCATGCAAGTATTCATACCCCTTGAAATTTTTCACGTTTTGTCATGTTACAACCAAAAACGTAAATGGATTTTATGCGATCGACCAACACAAAATGGCACATAATTATGAAGTGGGAGGAAAATTATAAACCGTTTTCAAATTTTTTTACAAATAAATATGTGAAGTGTGGCGTTCATTTATATTCAGCCCCCCTGAGTCAATACTTTGTAGAACCACCTTTCGCTGTAATTACAGCTGCAAGTCTTTTTGGCCATATTTGTGGAGTGCATGACTAATAGTTGCCCTGTGGACAGATTCTCCCACCTGAGTTACCATGGGCCTCTTGGCTGCTTCTCTGATTAATGCTTTCCTTGCCTGGTCTGCCAGTTTAGTTGGACGGGCATGTCTTGGTAAGTTTGCAGTTGTGCCGTACTCTTTTTCCGTTTTCGGGTGATGGATTGAACAGTGCTCCATGAGATGTTCAAAGCTTGGTGTGTATAATAATATTATAACTCTAAAAAAATATACAATATTAAAAATTATAAGTACAGCTGTGGCCAAAAGTTTTTTGAGAATGAAACTAATATTAATTTTCACAAAGTCTGCTGCCTCAGTTTTTATGCAATTTGCATAGACATAAAAAAAAAAAAATATTTGCGTCATACTCAAAACTTTTGGCCACGGCTGTATACAAGATCTATCTATCTATCTATCTATCTATCTATCTATCTATCTATCTATCTATCTATCGTAGTGCTACCTCCAGAGGGCCATCTGAATATAATGTCTCTCTATACCTGGAGATATGACACACCAACACACCTTGGGGTACTTCAAAGAATTTATTTGAACAGAAACAGGACCATTCGTAAGGCAAAGTACCAACAGGCAATAAAACAATATATTGACCCCTACTTGGAACCACTAAACCTTTCCTCTACTCGCTGGTCAGTGGTAGGTGAGGTAAGTGCGTTGACTGGCATTGGTGTGACCCTTGAAGTAACTTCAACAGTATCAATAGGACAGGAATTCCATTTAAGAGGATATAAACTTTTACCAGACCCGGGCTCACTCCTTGGGACTCTGTATGCTCATGCGGACTCAGTTCAGCTTGATAGACAGGGAGGTTATTAAACCTAAACTCCTCTTTGAGGTAAAGCAGTCTTTCTTTCTCTAAGCAATGGGAGGGGAGGTTCTCTAATGCAGTTCAGACTCATAGGGGTAGATTCTAAATATTCAAGTCAAGATTCTCAGCTACATTCTGCCTCTGGGCTTCTTAGAAGTGCCATTCAGCAGCAGTCACCAACAAGAGGGTCCTGATCTCACTCGGTGGTGGTTTCCAGCAGCAGGTTTGGGACTCGCTTGGTAACAGTCACCAGCAGACTCCAGTCTTATTTGAAAGGGGTCACCAGCAGTGGGTTTCCTTACAGTAAGCGCTTTTGAATTTGTAAGTGATTATTGTGGTAATAACAGACTTTCCTGTTGTAGATATTTTACAGGTTTTTCTGTTTTCAGTAGAGAAAGTTTGGAGTCCTACCTTTCTTTGGCTAACGTAAGTTATTAAAGATGCAGGCTTTTAGGTTTCCTTAGATCCCTTCATCAGATTTTGTGCGTTTGCAAAGTTTCTGCATTAATCGCTGCCTAACACGGTATAATACTCTACTACTGTTCACCACGTGTGGTTCTAGCATTCATCCATTGGTTGGATCTGGAATATTATAGATGGTCCTGGCAGTGCATGGCTTATTTGAAGATGAGCAGATGATTGAATGGCTTTGTGTTACATCTGCCCATGTATAATGGCATGGTTCACTGGTGTATTGGTTGAAGGGGGGGGGGGGGGGCTGTGTATTCCCCAAAACAAGGCTGTGTCACATATGTGACAGCTGGACATTAAGGCCCACCCACCCTGTCACTGCATTCATGCGTGTAGCTGTCATAAATAAAATTTACTGCTGCAAAAAATGTCCAGAAACACCTACTTTTTATGTTGTAAATAAGCACATCCTCCATGTCCCTCTGCAGGTTTCCCCTAATTTCTGGTTGGTGAATGCATACGCATAGCTGTGTTGCGTAACCTGGTTCCCTCTCCTTGGGAACACATGGCCCATATTCATAGTGCCGTGCACATACATGGCTCTTACAAGCTGCTTTCAGTCATTTACCAGAGTTGTCCATTTTAATCTTGGGCTGACTGTGCCCGTCAGTGCAGGCAGCATCATTACACCATTCTGTTGCTCTCTTCCCGGAAATGACTCTGGTGATACATCAAAGGACCCTGCAAGCCAAAATGCAACCTCTGCTGGTGGAGTGAGATACCTTGGGTTGGGGGACAAGGGGAAAAGGGAGATTAGAAAACAGGAAACACTAGAAGAAGCTCCGTGGCTTAGTGGTTAGTACTGCTGCCTTGCAGCACTGGGGTCATCAGTTTGAATCCTAACCACAACACTATCTGCATTGCGTTTGCATGTTCTCCCTATGTTTTTATGGGAATCCTCCTTTTACTCTGGTTTCCACACACCAAAAGACATGCTGGTAGGTTGATTGGTCCCTGTATAAATTGGTCATAAAATGTGTATGTATGCATCTGGGTTTGGGTCTTTAGATTGTAAGCTTGCGTATATATGCTTTTCAGCCATAACATTATGACCACCCACCTAATATTGAGTAGGTCCCCTTTTTTGCGGCTAAAACAACCCTGACCATTCAAGACATGAATGCCACTAGACCCCTGAAGGTATGCTGTGATATCTAGCATCAAGTTGCTGGTAGGAGGTCCTGTAATTGGAGCCACCTTGAATTGGACTTGTTTTTCCCAGCACATTCCACAAATGCTCAAACTCGTTGTGTTCATGAAACCATTCTTAAACCGTTTTTGCAGTGGGGCAGTCCACGTTGTCCTGCTGAAAGAGGCTGCTGCCATAACCGAATACAGTTTCTATGAAGGGTGTACTTGGTCAGCCACACTGTCCGGTATTAAAGTAACATCCACATGAATGGCAGTACCCAAGGTTTCCCAACAGAACATTGTACAAAGCATCACACTGCCTCTGCCGGCTTGCCGCCTTCTCATACTGCATCCTGGTGCTATCTCTTCCCCAGGTAAGCAATGCACACGCACCCAGCCATCCACATGAGATTGCCAAGACCCTGAAACTGAGCTGCAGCATGGTGGCCAAGACCATACAGCGGTTTAAGAGGACAGGTTCCACTCCGAACAGGCCTCACCATGGTCGACCAAAGAAGTTGAGTGCACATGCTCAGCGTCATATCCAGTGCTGCTGGCAATGGGGAGCTACAGTTCATTGAGGGAACCATGAATGCCAACATGTACGGTGACATACTGAACCAGAGCATGATCCCCCTCCCTTCCTAGACTGGGCCGCAGGGCAGTATTCTAACATAATAATGACCCCAAACACACCTATAAGATGACCACTGGCTTGCTAAAGAAGCTGAGGCTAAAAGTGATGGACTGGCCAAGCATGTCTCCAGACCTAAACCCTATTAAGCATTTGTAGGGCATCCTCAAAGGGAAGGTAGAGGAGCGCAAGGTCTCCAACATCCACCAGCTCTGTGATGTCATGGCGGAGTGGAAGAGGACTCCACTGGTGAACTCCATGTCCAAGAGGGTTAAGGCAGTGCTGGAAAATTATGGTGGCCACACAAAATATTGACACTTTGGGTCCAATTTGGACATTTTCACTTAGGGGTGTACTCACTTTTGTTGCTAGCGGTTTAGACATTAATGGCTGTTGAGTTATTTTGAGGGGACAGCAAATTTACACTGTTATACAAGCTGTACACTCACTACTTTACATTGTAGCAAAGCGTCATTTCTTCAGTGTTGTCACATGAATATAATATTTACAAAAATGTGAGGGGTGTACTCACTTTTGTGAGATACTGTATATCTATGTATGTGTGTGCATGTGCGGAAGTCACAGAGCTAGAGTCCGCAGTCCCGGAAGCAAGAGGGGTGAAGATGGGAGCGCCTGCAGCTCTGACATCTCTGCGCTGGAATGCTTCGTTTTTGAGGTAAGTTTAACATAATGCAATGCATGCTAGCACATTATGACATTGCCTTGCAGGGTCCAAAAAAAACAAAAGTCCAGCGGTTTACAACCACTTTAATATCGGATCATGTTGAATCTACTGATAGGAAAAAGGCTTGTCTTCTGTATTGTTATGTTTAGCAGAGAATGCCTAGGTAACTAGTGACCTTGAAAGCAGCAGATCCTGGTCAGTCATTTACTACATTAACTGTGCATAGGATGCATGTGAGCTAATCACCATAATAACTGTGAGCTGCCGTTGTACATCTCTGATCTATATGTTCTCCTTCCACCATGTAAAGTCCTGAGCTTTTCTCAGAATTTACAGTGGATAACCGCAGAAGACAGTGGATGGATTTCACTTTAGCATGACAAGAATGATAAAAAGGAGTATATTCCTCTAACAGCTTCTTAAAACCACAGTGCAAGGTATGGATTTCTGTGACTTTCCTATGATTTCATTTAACTGGTGTCTCCAGCCTGAAACTCTGCAGTGTTTTTGAAACTATCTTGTAGCTTTACTGTGGTGTGTGTGTGTGTGTGTGTGTGTGTGTGTGTGTATGTATGTATGTATGTATGTATATATATATATATATATATATATATATATATATATAATTTTTTTTTTTTTTTTTTTATTCTGATAGGAAAAATTTGTACAGTGGTAGATGTCTAAGGACTCGTGCACATTGTACATCGTATGTCATCATGTACGAATCCGTCGTACTTTGGTTGATCGTGTGTAGGCAAGTCCATTCATTCGGAAAGTCCGTCAAAGTCTGCTGGACCAAGTCTGCCGTAAAGACCGCTCGTGTGTACGTGGCATTACAGGCAGAAAGACCCCCCCCCCCCCACCAAACTTGCGTTTTTGAGAGGAGCCTTTGAGCAGAAAAGATGTTTAAGTTCCTGAAAATGTGCAAATGAGTATAAAAAAGCCCAAAGAAGCTCAAACACACACACACAAAAAAAAAAAAATAGGAAAAATGAGCTGACAGGGGGGTTTGGAAAAAGAAAAAGGATTATGTTTAAAGAAGTTTAATAAAAAACATGCAAATGAGCAAAAAAAGTACACTCTTCCTCAAGCTGAAACTAAAGCTCAAATGCCTGTACAAACAGCTTTTTTTTTTTTAATTTTTTTGCGCTGCAGTGTGCATAAGCCTGAACTCCTAAAAATGTTAATTTTGCTTGCTCTCTCTTCAGTAGCTTTAACCACTTCCGGACCAACTCACGACAATATACGTTGACAGTTTGAAGAGGAATATTATTGTAATGGCAGCAGTTTGCTGCCATAGCCCCGATATCCTCTTCTTCAGTGAGCGGTCCGGTTTCAGATAAAAGTGGTCTCTGCGGCGGATTCACAGCAAGATCACGTTTATCGGTGGCGGGAGAGTTCTCCCCCTGCCACGCTCCGGTGCCCTCCGACGCTTACCGGAGCCGCCGGCAGTGGTGGAGGCGATCGGGTCCTGTCCCCTCTGTGGTATGGAGCTGAGTGAGGGGAAGATGGCCCCCCACCCAGCTTCATACCCTTGCAGGGTGGAAGCGATGTCAAAACTTCACTTCCGCCCATAACTCTTAAAGGGACACTTTTATTTATTTATTTTTTATTGCATTTTAGTGTAAATATGAGATCTGAGGTCTTTTTGACCCCAGATCTCATATTTAAGAGGTCCTGTCATGCTTTTTTTCTATTACAAGGATTGTTTACATTCCTTGTAATAGGAATAAAAGTGACAACTTTTTTTTTTTTTTTTTTTTTTAAAGAACAGTGTAAAAATAAAAAGTTAAATAAGTTTGCGTGGAGAAGTGAATGCATACGTGAGTATCGCCAGCATATTAACAAGGTGTTTAAACCACACGTGTGAGGTATTGCCGTGATCGTTAGAGCGAGAGCAATAATTCTAGCCCTAGACCTCCTCTGTAACTTAAAACATTCAACCTGAAGAATTTTTTAAACAGTGAGAGCAATAATTCTTCTTAAACGTCATCTATGGATATTTTTAAGGGTAAAAGTTTGTCGCCGTTTCACAAGCGGGTGCAATTTTGAAGCGTGACATGTTGGGTATCAATTTACTCAGAGTAACATAATCTTTCACATTATAAAAAAAATTGAGCAAACTTTACTGTTGTCTTATTTTTTTTTTTATTCAAAAAAGTGTATTTTTTCCCAGAAAAGTGCGCTTGTAAGACTGCTGCGCAAATACGGTGTGACAGAAAGTATTGCAACGACCGCCATTTTATTCTCTAGGGTGTTAGAACCCCCAAACATTATATACTGGGTTTTTTTTTTCTAAGCAATTTTCTAGCAAAAAAAAAAAAAAGATTTTAACTTGTAAACGCCACATCTCAGAGGCTCGGTCCTTTAAGTAAGTGGTTAAAGCTGAACTCCAGGAGTTTCGTCACTTTTTAAAATGTGCTGGCTTACCTGCAGCTCCTCTGCCTGCTTGTCGTCTGCTCTTGTCCAGTCACAGATCACTTTGTATTATGTGAACCCACATAATACACAAAATACAAAGTCTTCTGTATATGGACAGCAGAGGCGAGGGATGGGCAGAGCAGCTGCTGTGTGAGAAATGGGCGTTGCTCTTGTTAGAGTGCCAGGAGTATAGCGATAGCTGTACTCTCTCAGTGCTTAGTAAAACTGTAAATTGTAAATGCAAGAGAAAAGTCCAACCTATCAAATAACCTATTGTAAACCAGCACATTTTAAAAACTGGCTTTGTTCCTGAAGTTCAGCTTTAGGAGTCACAAAAAGCATGCAACGAATGAAGAACAGTTTGAATTCTTACATGCCTACTTTTTTCAGGTCTGTGACTGAAAAAAAACAAAAAACTCACTGAATTGCAATGGCAACATTTTAAGAAGAGGTCACCAGTGACATCCTATATATTTGCAAGATTCTTTTAAAAATGGGTGTTGACTTTAGCTCGACAATAGTACTGTATTATTTAGAATATCCTTTCCAGACACCATGTGTGTCTGTACTCCACAATGACATAATTTAATTAAACTTGATAAATGATGGAACGTTTGTTCAAAGTATTGCTTGATAATGTCATAGCAGAATGCTCTAGTGTTTCCCACAATGACTATTTCATCACCACTATCTGCCTAGAGGGCTACTGTAAATGTTAGATATTGAAGAAGATTGGACACAGACTTCTAATAAGTGAATGATAGGCCTAGCTATATAATATCTAGACTTGTACCTTATGGTCGTGTGCTTATTTGGTAATTGAAATAAGACTACCCAGTTGTTTGATTCATTCTGAATGAATACCTTTTTAGAAACCTGTACATCTTGTGACTCATTGATGTTTGGACTTGTTTCTGAATAGTCCTTTCAAGCGTTTGTTAGCCAAAAAAAAAAATATATAGGCTCCGACGATCACGTGAACGGCTGGCTCTCTCCTCCTCCCCTCCTGACTGATGTCAGCGGAGGAATCTCAGCCCTGCCCGCTGCATCTGTCAGATGGGGAGAGGAGAGAGCTGGCCGGTCACGTGATCGCTGGGAATTGCTCTGAAATTTAGGTATATGTTACTTTTATTTTTATAAATCACACACACACACAGGAGCACTTGATATTAAGAGACAGCACTGATGCTATTACCAGGTCAGAGTGGCTTAACAACCACGTTAACTATTAGGCCTCATGCACGCTGGGTGTTTTTTTTTTTACAGCTGCGGTTTTGGGTGTCTGATTGTTTTTGTTTTTTTTTGAACTGCCTCTAAACTTCCCTGCATGTTATCCTATGCGTTCATGCACACAAAGGCTTTTAGCAGCGTTTTTGGCGCAAGAGTTTGGTGGCAGACCAAAAAAACTAGGGTTGTCCCGATACCACTTTTTTAGGACCGAGTACAAGTACCGATACTTTCTTTCAAGTACTCGCCGATACCGATTACCGATACTTTTTTTTAAATGTCACGTGACAGTGTTTTTTGTTTTTTTTTTTTTTTTAACAGTGCTTGCTTTTTTTTGGGGGGGGGGGGGGGTGAACGGTGTATGTGTGTGTTGTGTTTTTTTTTTTTTTTTTTTTTTTATTTACAACTTTTATTTTTTACAACAATTTTTTTTTTTATTCTTTATTTTTTTTTTTTTTGTTTTTTTTTAATCAGCCCTTTTGGGGGGCTTTGGTGAGATATCAGGGGTCTTAACAGACCTCTGATATCTCCCCCTTGAGACAGAGAAAGAGACAGAGGATAGAGATTCCCCAGTCCCTTTCTCTGCAGCCTCAGCTGCACTGAGAATGAATGGAGAGAAGACAGTGGCTCCTCTCCATTCGTAAACTGAGACATCGTAATCACAGGAGATTACAATGTTTCAGTTATTGTGAATGGACAGAGTCATCTGACTCTATCCATAAACAAAGGAAGGAGGAGGGGGACTGAGGAACGGAGGGGGAGAACGGAGGGGACAGATAAGGAGAGAAGAACGGAGGGGGACAGCGGAGAGGCACAGAGGAAAGGAGGGGGCATGGAGGAGGATGCAGTGACAGTCAGCGGTGAGCGATCACCGCTGTATGTCACTAAAGCTGGTGAAAGCCGCCGATCACAGCTGTCTTCCAGGTATCGGGGGAAGCATCGGGAGCATTTGCCCGAGTACAAGTACTTGGGCAAATGCTCGGTATCGGTGCCG
This sequence comes from Aquarana catesbeiana, assembly GCF_042186555.1. NCBI lineage: Eukaryota > Metazoa > Chordata > Amphibia > Anura > Ranidae > Aquarana > Aquarana catesbeiana. Next base: position 399,007,172 of record NC_133324.1, read on the forward strand.
ATAACGATACTAGTATCGGTATCGGGACAACCCTAAAAAAAACCCTCTGCCAGCTCGTTCTGGAGCAGCAGCGTTTTGACAGAAAAAACTGACTGCTCCTAAACTCTGCTAAATGCCAGTGCCCAGACGTTTGTTTTTGTTTTTTTTGTAAGCAGAGGCCGCTGGCGACCCTAACAACCGATGAGTCATCTGCTGTCAGTGGGATTCCCGCTGAAAGCTGAATTGAAAATAAAAATAATTGCCGGCGAAAAAATTTGCAAAAAAAATGGCATGGGGTCCCCTCCGAATCCATACTAGAACTGGGGGGTGTCCCCATGCCCAGCAGGACAGGAAAGGGAAGGGATGAGCGAGTGCATGCCCCCCCCTCCTGAACCATACCAGGCCGCATGCCTTCAACATGGGGGGGTTTATGGGTACGGCTAGCAGGTACGGGTGCTTTGGGGCAGGGGGGGGCTCTGCGCCCTCCACCCCAAAGCACCTTGCCCCCAAGTTAATGAGGACAAGTGCCTCTTCCCGACAACCCTTGCCCAGTGGTTGTCTGGGTCTGTGGGCGGGGGCTTATCAGAATCTGGAAGCCCCCTTTTAAGAAGGGGACACCCAGATCCCAGCCCCCCACCCCGAAGGACCTGGTATGGACCGCGGGGGGGACCCCACGCCGTTTTTTTTTTTTTTTCCACGCAAATTTTTTTGCTGGCAATTCTTATTCTTTTATTTATTTATTTATTTTACATTAAGCTTTCAGCGGGGAACCCCGCTGACAACTGATGACTCATCGGTTGCTAAGGACGCAGTGGCCGGCTTCCCGGCCCCCTGCTTAGCAACCAGCTATATACAGTGGTGAAATAAGAAATGCAAAACGCATCAAAAATTGCATCACAAACGCACCACTTGGTACTCTGGTGGTGGTACTCTACTGAATGCCTGATGACAGACTCTTTAGTGGAGCAACAGTCTATTTTCTTAAAGGAATGTTTTGCCTTATCAGCACAGGGCCCTGGAATATTTTGACCAGTAGACCTTGGGTGAGTCTGTATCTAGGCACACTTTTATTTATTAATATATTTGGTTTTCCCTATGGATACCTTAAATTGCGCCGTTCCTTAGATGGTCACCCATTATATCTTAGTGAGATATTTCTCCAGCATATGTCTTGAGGCCTCATTTCTTTTTTGAGCTCACAATCACTGTAGTCCACCAGTCTGCTATATTGATACCCGCAAGGCTTGACCTTGAAACTTTACATCTCCATAGCCAACTTGAGAGACAATAATATCACTGACAAGGGACTCTGCAGCCTTTTAGAGCATTAGCATGGCCACATTTCCAGAAGCGTGCATTGTTCAACAATGGACTGACAGATAATTCTATGAATTCTATTGCACAGCTCTTGAAGAACAAGCAGAATTTGTTGTCCCTAAGATTGGAGAACAACTGTATAACTGAGGATGGCAGACAAATATTAGCAGAAGGACTAAGGGAAAATCAATCACTAAAATTCCTTGGACTCCTTTGGGGAAATCGAGTGGGTGATGCAGGAGCAAAGGCTATTGCAAATTCATTACAAAATAGCAAGACCTTGACATGGCTTAGCTTGGTTGGCAACAACATAGGAAGTATTGGAGGGCAGGCAGTGGCCACCATGCTGAAGAAAAACACAGTACTAGAAGAACTCTGTGACACGATTCAGCAGCCTTGGATGTCCTATAAGTTTTTGGGAGACCGGATTCTCTGGGCTCGGTGAGACCATCATATTGGTCTTTTTAGCTGGTAAGGAGAATGCTTACTCACTTCGGGTGTTACGTTTCACTAGATGAAGGATCCTTCTTTTTAGGGTTGTCCCGATACCGATACTAGTATCGGTATCGGCACCGATACCGAGCATTTGCCCAAGTACTTGTACTCGGGCAAATGCTCCCGATGCTTCCCCCGATACCTGGAAGACAGCTGTGATCGGCGGCTTTCACCAGCTTTAGTGACATACAGCGGTGATCGCTCACCGCTGACTGTCACTGCATCCTCCTCCATGCCCCCTCCTTTCCTCTGTGCCTCTCCGCTGTCCCCCTCCGTTCTTCTCTCCTTATCTGTCCCCTCCGTTCTCCCCCTCCGTTCCTCAGTCCCCCTCCTCCTTCCTTTGTTTATGGATAGAGTCAGCTGACTCTGTCCATTCACAATAACTGAAACATTGTAATCTCCTGTGATTACGATGTCTCAGTTTATGAATGGAGAGGAGCCACTGTCTTCTCTCCATTCATTCTCAGTGCAGCTGAGGCTGCAGAGAAAGGGACTGGGGAATCTCTATCCTCTGTCTCTTTCTCTGTCTCAAGGGGGAGATATCAGAGGTCTGTTAAGACCCCTGATATCTCACCAAAGCCCCCCAAAAGGGCTGATTAAAAAAAAACAAAAAAAAAAAACAATAAAGAATAAAAAAAAATTATTGTAAAAAATAAAAGTTGTAAATAAAAAAAAAAAAAAAAAACACACACACACATACACCGTTCACCCCCCCCCCCCCCAAAAAAAAGCAAGCACTGTTAAAAAAAAAAAAAAACCCAAAAAACACTGTCACGTGACATTTAAAAAAAAAGTATCGGTAATCGGTATCGGCGAGTACTTGAAAGAAAGTATCGGTACTTGTACTCGGTCCTAAAAAAGTGGTATCGGGACAACCCTACTTCTTTTTTTTTTTTTTTTTTTTTTTTTTTTTTTTTGTTTAATATATTTTTATTAATGACAGGAAGTCCAGTGCACAGAAATGCCCATCACATGCTTGGGCATAATAAACATACATAAAATGTTTTAAATTCCAGATTATGCTGGGGCACAATGTAAAGATATGTATGCAGGGCATGGGTAATCAAAAAAGACTTAAAATATATCATTTGAAACAGGACCTAATCCTGACATATTTTTCGCTTATATAAACATCTAGACATTAAAAGTAAAAGAGAGAAATAGAGAAGAGAAGAAAAGTACAGGGATGAAGCAAGATGGAATGGGGGGTGGGAATGGGAGAGGGGGGGGGGGGGAGGGATAGGAAGGGTGCCCATCTCAGCCAGGGCATTGCATTTTAATATACGAGCACATTACGTGTTCAAAGCCATAATTTCCGCGTACGCCGCGGAATACTTGAAGGCGAACCACCGGGACCATATTTTCCTCCCTAAGTCTGATTTGTTTCTGAGGGAGAAGGTTAAGTCCTCCATATAGTATGTGTGGTCTACCTCACATAACCATTGGCGCAGAGAAGGTATCTTTGGAGTTTTCCAGAACCTAGGTATGAGGGCTTTAGCAGCGTTTAATAAATGTGGTGTGATGCATTTTTTATATGGTCCCGCTGGCTCGTCTGTACAATGCAATAATATTTGCCAGGGGTCATTAGGAATCTCCGAACCCTGGATTTCTTTTATCCAATGGAGAATGGTAAGCCAAAAGGGCCTAATAAGTGGGCAGGACCACCAGATATGAGCATGCGTCCCTCTCTCTCCGCATCCCCTCCAACAGAGAGGTGAGTCCTGAGGAAATAGCTTGTGGAGTACAGCAGGAGTGTAGTGCCACCTGGTCAAAAGTTTATAATTAACTTCAGCTGTTTTCGAGGACATAGATGATGCGTGAGAGAGTTGAAGGATAGAAGACTTCTGGGTTTCCGTTAGGGTCTTATGGAGATCCTTCTCCCAGTTGCGAAGGAAGCTAGGATATCCTGCAGTGCCCAATGATCTTAGTGATTTATAAAAATAGGAAAGGGGCTTCTCCACTGGGTGGTCATCAACAAAGGCTGCTTCTATCACCGTTAGGTTAGATACATTGCGCAATGGCTTAGGGAGGGTTTTAATGAAATCAGATAGTTGCAAATATCTCCATAGATCCATAAGCGGTGGGTTCGGAACCGTTGTGAGCATGGATAGAGGTAAAACGTCAGTCTTTGGTGACTTGATGTAGTAAGACTGAGTTCCCAAGATTCCAGGAGTGTAATCTGGGGTCAATGTTCCCAGGAGGGAAATACATGTGACCAGTTATTGGCATGAGGGGGGGAGTTGCATTGCCAAGCGTGCCTTTTACAAAGTAAGTCCCAGACCCGTAGGGTATAACACGTGAGAGGGGATGTTCCCCCAGATAAATGCCTGGTTTTCTTCGGGATCCAGATTAAGGGATAGAGGTCAGTGCCCCCCAACGCCACCTCCAATGACACCCAAAGTTTTGAATCTTTATGATATTTCCAATCTGAGATTCTGGATAAAATGACTGCCAAGAAATATTGTTTGATGTCCGGAAGGGCCAGACCTCCCTCCGTCTTTGATCTAGTAAGAAGCGATCTGGTCAACCTGGGACGACGTCTACCCCAGACATAATGAAAGATCCTTCTTTTCACCATCTGTTGGTTGCAACCTTCACTGGTTAATTTTCCTTCTTGCAAGATCTATGGGACTTATTTACATTTTTTATCACATATGTTTTTTATGTTTTCACTTAGGCTCGGTTCACACATCGGCGGCACGACTTGCAGGTCGCCTCAGCGAGGCGACCTGCAAACGACTGCCGGGGCGACTTGCGAGACGACTTCTGCATAGAAGTCTATGCAAGTCGCCCCAAGTCGCCCCCAAAGTAATACAGGAACCTTTTTCTAAGTCGGAGCGACTTGCGTCGCTCCGATTAGAACGGTTCCATAGCACAGAACGGGAGGCGACTTGTCAGGCGACTAGGTCGCCTGACAAGTCGCCCCAGTGTGAACCGAGCCTAAAGATTATCAGATTCACATCACTCATTTATCCTAAGTTATGTATATTTGAGAGTATATTAACCCACGACTGAGGATTAATATTTTCACTTTGTATATGTGTATACACCTATCTTATATTTGATGTATTTACTTTATATTTTAATTTGATTGGTTCAATATCAGGTGATTCAATATTCACAATATTATTTAAAACAACACAGAATAATATTTTTGGAGTTAATACCTCCACCTTAGTTTTCTGTTTTTAGCTTGTTTTCACTATTTAATTTTTTCAACATTTAGAGCCCTTTCACACTGGGGCGGTTTGCAGGCGCTATTGCGCTAATCACGCCTGCAAACCGACCCGAAAGTGCCGCTGCTGTGTATCCAGTGTGAAAGCCCCGAGGGCTTTCATACTGGAGCGATGCGCTGGCAGGACGGTAAAAAAAGTCCTGCCAGCAGCATCTTCAGAGCGGTGAAGGAGCGGTGTGTATACCGCTCCTTTACCGCTCCTGCCCATTGAAATCAATGGGACGGCGCGGCTATACCGCCGGCAAAGCGCCTCTGCAGAGGCGCTTTGCGGTGGTATTTAACCCTTTCTCGGCCGCTAGCGGGGGGGGTTAAAACCCCCCGCTAGCGGCCGCATACCAACGGTAAAACGCCGCTAATAATAGCGGCGTTTTACCGCCGACACCGCCCCCCGCCCCAGTGTGAAAGGGCTCTTACTTTTGGTAATTTTTTTTTTTTTCTCATTTAATGATCTTAGCGCTGCACTCATTTATTTTATGATTTTGGGTTTTGTATTGTAGACTCTTGGCGCTGGCTGCTTTTTAATTTTTTGACTATTTTTTGATTCAATTTATTTTAAATATACTTCTAGCGCAGCGTTTGGCCATCTGGACCTTTTTTTACCACTTGCGTTTCTGGTGCAGCTCCATTGACATCTATTAGCCGCAAATCGCGGGAAGAAAGTCCCTGACCCTTTTCAAAAATGCACCAGACACAAAACGCATAGATGTGAACTAGTACCATAGGAAACCATGTTAAATGGACTGTAGTGCGTTTCTGCAAACTGCAAAATGCACTAAACGCATAGGTCTAAATGTAGGGTTAGAAAACACTCCCAGGGAACACAGTCAATCCTTTGATTGCCCATGGTGTTAACCCCTTCCCTGCCAGTGTCATTTATACAGTGTCAGTGCATTTTGTTTATTGGTGTCACTGGTCCCCAAAAAGTGTCACTTCGTGTCAGATTTGTCTTCTGCAATGTTGCAGTCCCACTAAAAATCGCTGATCGCCACCATTACTAATAACAACAATAAAAAAATAAAAAGGCCATAAATCTGTCCCATAGTTTGTAGACACTATAACTTTTGCGCAAACCAATCAATATACACTTTTTGGGAGTTTATTTTTTTTTTTACCAAAAATATGTAGAAATTGGCCTAAATTGATGAAGAAATTACATTTTTACCTTTTACATTTTTATTTATTTATTTTTTTTTGTTATTGAGAATGTTTTATAGCAGAAAGTAAAAAATATTTGTTTTTCTTTTTTCAAAATTGTCGCTCATTTTTAGTTTAAAGCGCAAAAAATGAATACCACCAAAAAATGAATGGATCAAATACCACCAAAAGAAAGCTCTATTTGTGGGGGAAAAAAAGGGCATACATTTTATTTGGGTGCATCGTCGCACAACCGCGCAATTGTCAGTTAAAGCAACGCAGTGCGGTATCGCAAAAAATGGCCTCGTCGGGAAGGGGGTACAACCTTCCGGAGCTGAAGTGGTTAAATGACTATTTAGATACGCTTTAAACTTGCACAAGGATTTCTAGTGGCCTAGTGATGGGAAGATAAATACAGCTGACCTTTATAGTGCTGCCTCTAACAGGAACCTGTTATGATGCCTAGTATTTACAAAGTTCATGGTTGATTTACTGTATACACATTTTATACATTTTATATGTTCTTTTTCTTTTTTTCTTCAAAAGCAAAACATTTTGAAGTGACAATAGCCTAATTAGTTCTCTTTAAACTAATAATGCTTCTTGAACTAACTTTTTGTCTTCACCTTAAGTGATCTATGGTGGCAGCACTATTTATTTAGTGACCTGAGATAGCAGAAGATACTTGACATTCCTCAGTAAGGAAAACATTGGAATCCTTGGGGTCACATCCAGCAATGTGATTAAGAGGCCCTTGTTTTCCTCTTGAATGGCAATGTGTTTTCTTTACCAAGACTCCCACCTATTGTATTTGGCCTTTATAAACACAATACACTTGTAAGATGTGGTGCGTTTTTTGTCATAAGATATCAGTTAGCTCAGCTGTTTTAATACCCGTGTTTGGTACCTTCCCCACTTGTTCTTTGTGTGTGTGCTTTATTATTATTATTATTATTATAGGATTTATATAGTGCCGACAGTTTACGCAGCGCTTTACAACTTGAGGGTAATAGAGCAAGAAATGTGTGTTTTCTAAGCCATTTATTTTTTTACAATGTATCTGTAGAAAATACCTTCATTTTGAATAATAGAGAACAGATAAAACCCCGTTCAGACTTTTTATCTGCCTTTATCCTGTTGGATAGCTTTTCTTTCACTTCCTGTCTCTCTCTCCTCTCTCCCCTAACCTAGGGGCCATGCAGCGGCGCGTTCGTTTACCCGCGGTGTCCACCAGAACACATATTGTTGTATCAGGCTGCTGTGTGGCCCTGGTACCATGTGATCACTATGACCAATCGGAGCCAACACAAGTGTAAAGCCTCGTACACACGATCGGACTTCAAACAAACTTTTCTGTGGATTTCTGTCCAAAGGGCGTTGGCCGTGAACTTGGTATGCATACACACAGCAGGACTTTTTCAGCCAACTTTCACCAAATCACGTGGTTTTTCAGCTCTTTACCGCCACCCTTTGGTCAACTTCTGTATTGTTGTTTGATCTTTTGCATTGGTTCTGAGCATGTGTGTTTGTACTTTGGACCAAAGTCCGATGGATTTGTGCACACACGACTTTTGTTGCAGGAAAGTTTGTCTTTTTGCACAGCCAACATTTATCCAATGAAAACCGAAAAAGTTTGTCCGATGGAGCGTACACACGGTCGGATGTTGCCTTAAAACAGGTAATTTGCATGTTTGTTGTCAAAAAGTCCGATCATGTATATGGGCCTTAAGTGTCAAGTGTAAACAATCATTTACAGTCATTGTGTACTATTTTGATCTCTGTAATTGGTTATGGTACAAGGCCAATCACAGCTGTCACAAAGGCACATGAATGGATGCAATTCACAGTGTAAAAAGGATTGCTTAAACAGTGATCATCACTGTAATAAGCAGTCGTAGTTAAAAAAAAAAAAAAAAATCCTGATCACCTCCGCTCTCCTGTTCTTGTTCCTGACCTGGAAGCGTGGCATGCATCACGTCCTTTCCGGGTCACCGTTGTCTGTTTCCCCGGTGATCCAGTCCAGGAATGAATGTAATGCAATGCGATCTGCATTGCATTACATTCAGTAGAGCACAGGGGAGACTTCCAGGGTCTTTTAGACTTTGGGTGTCTCATTAAAGAGAACCTGTCACCAAAAAATCATCGCATAGAGGACTTTTTGCCCCCGATGAAAAAAAAAATAGTTACACCCAAGCACCTAAAATCCCCCCTCAAAAGATTTGTGAGGGCCCCACCCCCACACATACGCACGTACAAACGTAAACGCACACATCGGGGGGCGCTTGCGCATGAAACTGTCGATTGCGATACACATGTTGCATATCGCCGAGCAATAATTCTAGCACCAGACCTCCTCCGTAACACTAAACTGACCCATAGGGGGCTTTTAAAGTGTCATCTATAGAAAATATGAAGTTTGTCACCATTTCACAGGTGCACGTAAATTTTAAAGTATGACATGTTGGATATCTATTTACTCAGTGCAACCTCCTCTTTTATATTGTACCAAACAGTTGGGTAATTTATTGCATTTTTGTGCCCTAAAATTAACTTTAGTGTGTTACTGAAATTGTGCGTTTCCTAGACCTTTGCAATTTATATTGTGTGACAAAAATTTGAAACTTTCACTATTTTATTCTCTAGGGTGGCTACTTTCAGAAAATATCATGTTTTGGGGGGGTTATGTAATTTTAAGGCCTAAAATTATTTTTTTAACGTGCAAAAAAACACAAAAACGTTCAGGAACATGTTACATTTTCAACCCATTTTTAGGGTGGAACATGTGACATGTTCCCGCTCCTGAAGCCCTCTGCATCGTTCATTCACAGAGTTCTGTGAATTAATCAACTACAATGGCCGACATGCTTTGTGGCTGTCATCTTGTAGTTCTCAATGAACTAACATGTCACTGTTAAGCGCTCTGGTAGTTCATTGATCCTTCCTGTTGGTGTGAAACTACCTGCCCGTTTGATGAAAGGAAAGACACCTTACACTGGAAGTCTGCAGGAGTTCTACATTGCACCCGAGATCTCTCACCCCCATCTCTCCAGACTATACTGTTTAATATACAGATTATCTGTATATCACCAGCCTCTCCACAACTGGGCAAAGTAATGGCTCTAACAAAAGTAGGAACAGCAAGCATGAAATGGAAAAAAAGTTTCATCAAAAAATTACTTTAGTTAAATAGTGACTCTATATGTATACTTTGTGATAAATACGTGATAGTTTATTTAATAAAAACTCACACTGATTAGCTGATGGCGCTGCACCAGTAGGGTCCCTTTTATATGTGTTTGCTTAGTTATCGGTCAATTCATGCACATTATCTTTTTGTGACTGTTCCAAGTGCCCCCTTTATCTACAGATATTAATTCCGGTCTTGTGTCCTTACTCTTTTAGTCAAGTGTTAACTAATAGAGGCTGGCTCCAGCCGGAGGATTTTGGAGAGGGAACATGTAGATAACAACAAGGTTACCAGTGTTGACCACTTCAAAAGAAATGGCATGTGATTTATTGGATATCCTGTGCAAATAAACATTTGCTGAAGGTATTATCCTAAATGGAAAAATTGTCCCGTTAACTCTTTAAATATTGCGACTGGGCGTTAATTGAATAGGACTGAACCAATCAGTATGCTGTCATTTGGCACAGGACTAACTCCTTTTAAAGGGGAATTATAATTGTTCAATGCACCAGATGTGAACGAGCTCTATTTATTGTGACCGATTTAGTAATTTTTTTTACATAAATTAGGAGGTCCTGTTCCATGAGAGCATGAGTCTAAACATCAATTTATTATATATATGTGTGTATGTGTGTGTGTGTGTGTATGTATATATATATATATATATATATATATATATATATATATATATATATATATATATATTGTATATGTGAAGAAAAAAGCTTTGACTAGATGCACCACTTTTGTAGTTTTTCTTTTTTTCATCACCAGATGACCTCTTAAAAGGAAATGGTCAAGCATATCTGCATTAAAATAGAATGCACCATCTACGGCTGTGAGCTAATTTAGCTGTGACTATTTTCTTCCGAAGCCCGTAGCTCTTGCATGACCTGTTCATCGCATCGCTCTGAATCTTATTCAGCTATCTGCTTTCTATTACAAATGCAGAAGGACCACAAGTATAGTTTTGCTGTTCTGTAATGCTTTATTTCAGGTACTTGTATAGCGCCATCAATTTACGCAGCGCTTTACATATACATTGTACATTCACATCATTAAAGTGTAAATGTTCTTATGGTACTTATGAAGCCCACCAAGGGGGAGGAGTGGGCTACTTGACATTGAGCGGCACAGTGGCGCAGTGGGTAGCACTCTCGCCTAGCAGTAAGAAGGGTCGTTGGTTCGAATCCCGACCACGACACTACCTGCCTGGAGTTTGCATGTTCTCCCTGTGTCTGCGTGGGTTTCCTCCGGGTACTCCGGTTTCCTCCCACACTCCAAAGACATGCTGGTAGGTTAATTGGATCCTGTCTAAATTGGCCCTAGTATAGGTATGAATGTGAGTTAGGGACCTTAGATTGTAAGCTCCTTGAGGGTATAGGGACTGATGTGAATGTATAATATATATATGTAAAGCGCTGCGTAAATTGACGGCGCTATATAAGTACCTGAAATAAATAAATAAATAAATTCCCTGGGATAACATCTGCAGGATACGCACATCCCCTTCGCCTGGGTACCTTGGGCAGAAACTGGGATAAGAAAATGTGATTCATCAGACCAGGCCAGTTCTGATGCTTACGTGCCCATTGCAGGTTCGTTTCGGTGGACAAGGGTCAGCGTGGGCACCCCTACTGGGCTACGTAGCCCCTTAACACAACAAATTGCGATGCCCATTTTTTCTGCTTTCAACACCTCAACTTCAGGGACAACATTTTTCACCCATCCACCAATCAGATGCTATTCACTTTACTGGTCAGTGATTTGAATGTTATGCCTGATCGGTGTATGTACAGGTTAGATGTAAGTAGTGCTTATCAAAGTCCTATGAAGGAAAGCTGTGCTGAGAGAAATACCAAGGCTGCCATTGTAAACCTTCTTCAGAAAATTCAGAATGGCACTGGACAGACCAAGCATGAAGCCACGCCAGTGAAGTCAGAACTCCTGATCTGTTTACTTTTTACAGGTTAGCAACTTATTAACACCAGAGAACCCGTATAGCAGTCGGACAGTTGGCATTTTCAAAACATTGCATGGGCTCCAAGTATGTAATGCTTTATTATGTATAAATATGACTAGCATTGTGTCCTCACGTGGTTGGGCAGCTGCTCTGATAAATGTATAATGAAGCCTTTTTCTAGAGACCCCTCTACAGTGATTGGGCACTGGTGTGGAATGACCGTGAGAAATCTATTTCAGCCTTCTATCAGGCCTTCACTTTTATCTCTCACTATATACTGTATGGGAACAGCTCTTGACCTTACATTCTGCATTAAGTTTGTGCCAGGAAACATGGAGGGTGACATGGCTTTCCTTCAGCACAACAAACTTGTCCAGCGATTTACTTGTAGTGCCAAGTGATTATTAGATAATTGTACACAATGGGACAGTTTGGGGAAATTCTTTGCATATCAAGTAATTGTTGGCTTCAATTTGTATCGTAAACAGTGGCCCACCCGTAAATCATTTCAAATCTGAACGCTAGGCAAGCCACTAAATACACAGTCGAAATGCATATTTTGGAGAGGTTTTCCACAGCTAAAGTATTTTTATTTCTATCCATGCATGCCTGAGACTTACACAGCTTTGCCATACAGCACAGCCACCCTGGCCACCTAAAGTTTGTCTGCTTTAGTAAAGCAACACACTTGCTCCCAGCCTGTGATTGGACAGTGAAGGATCAATAACAAACTAATGAAGTTATCTTCCCCTGTCAGCATGTTCTTTGTCAGCCAGTGTGAATTCAGGACAGCTGATTGGCTCCTAGTACTGTCCCTCCTTCTCCCACTGCTGCTTTTATTAGGTATTACAAGGCTAAAATCAAGGCAAAGTCAGGTATTCACACTGGATTAATTTAAAATACATTTAATTAAAAAAGAAGCATGACGAAAGCTTTTTTGGCCATACTTCACTTCTGGATCACTTGGGCTCTCCTGTGACCGAAAATTAGCAAACCGCGTGCTGATGTCGGGATCCACCCAGATGCCTGACTGGTAGCTGGCTCAGCCTCTCAGCATGCTGCTCCAAACCCCTGCACGGTCCAGTGCTCCTGCCCCTTCAGCGGTCACTGAACACGGAGTGGTGACTAAAAGTCACTCAGAGAAAACCAAGAACTGAGCGATCAGTGGTCGTGGGATCACTCCGTTCTCGAGCTTAGGGCCAGCAGAGGACAGCTGCAGCATTGGACCAATGCAGCAGCGTGTAGGTGATTATAGCTATTGTTTTCATACTATTTCAACACTTCTTCAATAGTGTTTGTTACCCCAACATTTCATATTTCTGATTTGCTACCATGTACTTTGTATGTTAAAAATATCCTGTTCTCTTTGCATTGCTTCCTTTTGTGCAGGCCCCCTGCTTTACAAATTCAAACTGACCACGCTAGGCATATAATTGCATCCTTCCCAGTGTGGTTGGTTTTCTGGCTGTGCTGGGAGAACAGCCTGCCTGTCCTCCCAATGGTCAAGACTTGTGCTGACATGCCCCCCCTCCCTGTACAGCTCTTCAATGGGAAGATCAGCGTACTGCTCTTTCTCTGCCTCCTGCTGACTTACCCCCCTCCTGCAGTCTCCACCCCCATCTCTTATGCAGCTGAGAGCAAAGGTTAGGTGATCACTCATGTTTTGCCTTGCATTTACTTTAAACTGAATGGGCTGTTTTCCAAGGTGTGGGTTCACGTATACTTTACCTTTTTTTAAATAAAATACAAAACTGCATTTATTGTATTGCATTTTCTGCCTGAGTTCCACTTTGAGTTGTTATTATAGAGATTCTTATGTTGATGACTCAAAATGTACTGAAATCAGTGCTGATACCTCATATTTTCATGAGTACCTGTGCAAATGCTCCAATGCCTCAAACCGATACCTTTGCAGTGTGATTTGCCCCATGCAAAATGAATGGGCTTGGATTGCACTGCAAAGAATCGCGAGTTGAACAGGAATGTGGTGTGATTCCTGTCCAATTCGCATGTGATTTCCTGCACCACTCTAGTGTGAACCCAGGCTTGTCATAGTGACTTCAGCCTGGGTTCACGCAGGAGCAGTGTGGGAAACCGCATGTGAATTTGGACAGGAATCGCACCACATTCCTGTTTAAAACCCCTTTGCGAGGCTTTGCAGTGTGATTTGAACCCATTCATTTTGTATGGGTTCAGATTGCAGCGCAAAGGTATGGGTACTCAGTATGGATGACGCAACATAACGATGCAACCCTAAAATTCAAGATTGGCATAGTTGCTTTCACTTCACTTACTACAGTGGGCTCCACTATAAAATGGTATAAAAGGACTTAAAGCGGAGTTCCACACAAAAATGGAACTTCCGCTTTTCGGAACCCACTCCCCCTCCGGTGTCACATTTGGCACCTTTCAGGGGGGAAGGGGGTGCAGATACCTGTCTAAGACAGGTATTTGCACCCACTTCTGGCATAGACTCCCATGGAGTCTACGCCACTTCCAGTCCCTCCGCGCTGTCTCCTGGGAATCACACAGCTCCCAGGTGAGAGCGGGGACCACTTGGGACGTGCAGCGTGACTCGCGCATACGCAGTAGGGAACCGGGAAGTGAAGCCGCAACGCTTCACTTCCGGATTCCCTCACCTAGGATGGCGGCGGCAGCTGCCGAGAACCGAGCGGGTTCTCGGCGTCCCCTGCCGACATCGCTGGACCCTGGGACAGGTAAGTGGCCATGTATTAAAAGTCAGCAGCTGCAGTATTTGTAGCTGCTGGCTTTTAATAATTTTTTTTTTTTTTTTTTTTTGCGGTGTGGGTGGACTGCCGCTTTAATATGAAGAGGAGGAAGGGTTTGAACCTCTAAGGTTTCTATTGCTCTCGGTTTCTGTTATTTTTTTTTTTTTTGTTTTTGTTTTTTTGAGTTGGGCTTTATTATGTATGCAGTAATAACAGGCTTGCATTTGTTTTATATAGAATATTTGATAGAGCTGCACGATTGTGGCCAAAATGAGAATCACGATTTTTTTGCTTAGAATAAAAAGATCACGATTCTCGCGGCGTAAAATCTTCCACATTATACAAAAAAAATTGGGCTAACTTTACTGGTTAGTTTTTTTTTTTTTGTTAATTCACTGCGCAAATACAGTGTGACATAAAATATAGCAACAATTGCCATTTTATTCTCTAGGGTCTCTACTAAAAAATATATATGTGTGTGTGTGTGTTTGTGTTTGGGGGTTCTAAGTAATTTTCTAGCAAAAAAAAAATGATTTTAACTTGAAACCAACAAATGTCAGAAAAAGGTTTAGTATTGAAGTGGTTAAACTTCCCTCATTTATACACCAAAGTGTATTCATTTGATCTAAATGACAAATTGTTACAATGTTTATACTTAAGTTCCACTGCTAAAGAATGTTGTGATTCTTGGCAGACTGCCCTTCTTTTTTTTTTTTTTTTGCTTTTATTTTGACAGCTGTAGGCTTTAGCAGAGCAGAGAGAATTCTTTTCATAGAAAGAATCGGGAAACACTTTTTTCAAGATCTTAACCGGAAAAAAATTGCGGTAACGATTCTTAACGATTAAGTGCGCAGCTCTAGTATTTGACTATAGATGCATTTAAACTGTTATTCCTAGTGGCCCACCTCCAAACCATGGTACATCCTGTTGCGGGTGTAGTTCCTGAACAGTCTAACATATCTGTCTCTAGGGACCAGGTAGTTCCTGGTGTGTTTACTCAGCCTCTACCTATATCTGTGGGGCTTCTCTCATTGGAGAACCATTAATCCTGGGGCTACTTTATGATCTTTCAGAAGAGGAGGTTGGGCCCCCCCCCCCCCATGTGCTTTACCTACCTCCTCCGATGACTGCCTTCTGCATTGTCTACATTCCAGTGGGCAAAAATCTAGTGCCACACCTGCTCACTAACCTCCATAGACCTAAATGGGATGTGCCCTTACTGCAGGAGCAATGTCCAATTCAAGTCCAGTGGCTAAAAGTGAAAGGCCTAAATTTTAGCTGTGATGTAGACTATGCTGGAGACTATTTATTAACTAGTGGATTTGTTCTTTAAGATGGTATGAAGTACATAGATTTGTGATGGGATGCCATTGTCATGCTGCACTGCTTATTAGAAAGTCTAATTGATTTGGCACATTAAAGTTCTGTTCCTTTTGTTATGTAAAAACAAAAGGTTGTAAAACACAGAAAGCTGCAGAACCCGTTTTAGGGAAGGGCTGACGTTACTCATTGGGTTTATATGAAGTTGTAGATTTTACTAACTGGTGTACATGATGACCAGAATGTTCCATATGTGGCTGCATGTATTTACAGTGTGAATAGATAGATGGCTAATAATCACCTGGGTGTACCTGTATGTGAGAACTGACAGGAAGGTGTGGTTGGCTGTCAAAATATAACATCTCCTGGGTGTAAGGGAGGGGAAAGAATATCAGGAAACTGGTTTATTTTGATTTTATGTTATCATTTGAATGGCTGCCAAAAGATTTCTTTCCATGGGTGAAATGTTGTGTGACTGTTTTTTTACATTTGACAGTTTAAATCTTTTTGACAGTAACTTTAAAGTGTTACTAAACCCAGAACCTGCATTCACTATATCGGGTCTCCCACAGTACACAAAAATTAAAATGCAATTATTTTGGTAAATCTAAATGAATAAATACCTTTTCTCATCAGCAGTATATAGCAGTCTTGTCACTTCTATCAGTTCCTAGTGAAGCTAGGAGTTTTCATTCTCCCCTGACTCTCTGTCTGGACAGTGCTGATTGGCCCTGTGCTGATCACATGCACTCTCCCAAGATACAAAAAAACTCTAGCAATACACACCAAACTGAGCAGCCCATCCTCTGGCTCTGTAAATATCAGGTTATTTTTTAGAGACGGTGGAAGAAGAGGAGGATCAGAGAGACAGGATCATACAGCCTTTATACACAATGCAAAGGATTAACCCCTTAGGTTCCACAGTGAGTATACCTAGGGTTGCCACCTTTTCTAAAAGCCAAACCCGAACACTTTAGCATGCACAGCATTTTATCTTTTGTAGTATACACTAAGAATGTGAAAGACCTGGGGCACTTTAGGGTGCCCCAAGGAGAGTAGTAATGCAGCTCAGTGCGCCGCAGTTAGTGTGGCCAAATTGTGGCTCCATTCACACCTAGGAGTTCCGGATTGCGGTCAGAATATCTGTGATTCTGCCCCTGATTCCCAAATTGCCGGAAATTGCGGGACACACTTGTGATCCCGTTACTTTCAATGGCACCCCGATTGTGGCATGATTTTGCCACGATTGTCGCCTGACAAATCGTGCAAACCAAATCCTGGGACGCCTGTCACCCAAAAGAAGTTTCGCTCCACGATTGGGCTGCCAATGAAAGTAAAGCGATCACAAGCATGTCCCGCGATTCGGAAGTCGTGGACAGAATCACGGCGATTCCGCCTGCGATCTGGAATGCTTAGGTGTTAATGGAGCCTGTCAGTCTTGTGCAGGGGACAGAAGTGTATAATGCATGTTAGGAGTCAGAAGTACAAAACAAAAAGAGTGCTGGAGACAGAGGTGTGTAATGCACAGTGTAAGAAGAGTGCAAAATTCCCTGCGCGAGCAATACTCTCCCCCACTTTACCTTTTCATCAAAAACCCCACTCCCTCTCCTGCAAAAAAAAAAAATCCAGCACTAGTCTTTATGTTCATCCTCCACTCCACCCCCACCAGCAAAAATCAATTCTCCCCCTCCCAGAACAACCCCCCCCCCCCCCCAAAAAAAAACCAAACAAATCATCTTCCCCTTTCCGCAGCACAAATACCCCTCCACCATCCCCAAAATCCCAAGTCCTAGCACAATCCCCCCTTCTTCTCCATCCAAGCACTTAACCCCACCCCCTCCTATTACAAATCATAGTTACATAGTTAGTCGGGTTGAAAAAAAGACAGAAGTCCATCTAGTTCAACCATAAAAATAAATAAATAAAAAATATCATACAATCACATATCCACAAACCTATACCCACAGTTGATCCAGGGGAAGGCGAAAAACCCAGCAAAGCATGATCCATTAGCTACAGCAGGGAAAAAATTTCTTCCTGATCCCCCGAGAGGCAATCGGATTTTCCCTGGATCAACTTTACCTATAAATGTCAGTACCCAAATATAATAAGCAATCTACTGAGCTGGCCAGAACCACCTCTGGAGGGAGTCTATTCCACATTTTCACAGCTCTAACTGTGAAGAAAAATTTCCCGAATTTGGAGATGAAATCTCTTTTCCTCTAGGCGTAGAGAGTGCCCCCTTATCCTCAGTGTTGACCGTAAAGTGAATAACTCAACACCAACTTCACTATATGGACCCCTTATATATTTTTACATGTTGATCATACCCCCTCCCCCCCCCCCCAATCTCCTCTTCTCAAGAGGGAATAAATTCAGTTCCTCTAATCTATCCTCATAGCGGAGTTCCTCCATGGTGCTTATCAGTTTGGTTGCCCTTCTCTGCACTTTCTTCAGTTCCCTGATTTATCCTTTTTGAGAACTGGAGCCCAAAGCTGAACTGCATATTCCAGATGAGGCCTTGCTAATTTGTTCAGGGGTATAATGATATCTCTCTCTGGAGTCCATACCTCTCTTAATACAGGAAAGGCTTGCTTTGGAAACCGTAGCTCGGCATTGCATGCTATTAATCTTATGATCTACCAAAACCCCCAGATCCTTCTCCACCACTGTGATTCCCCCAGTTGTACTCCCCCTCGTATGTATGATGCATGCATATTCTTAGCCCCTAAGTGCATAACTTTACATTTTATCTACATAAACCTCATCTGCCACTTAGTTGCCCAATTAAACAGTTCATTGAGGTTGGCTTGTAAGTTGGAGACATCCTGTAAGGACATTATTCCACTGCATAGCTTAGTGTCATCTGCAAAGACAGAAATGGTACTTTTAATCCCAGACCCTATATCATTTATAAAGTTATTAAAAAGCACTGAAGCACTGAACCTTGGGGTACATCACTGATAACCTTAGACCATTCAGAGTAAGAGTCATTAACCACTACTCTCTGAATTCTGTCTTTTAACCAGTTTTCGATCCATTTACAAATTGATCTTTCCAAGCCTGTAGACTTTACCTTACACATGAGCCGTGTGTAGGGAACTGTGTCAAACGCTTTTGCAAAATTCAAGTATACCACGTCCACAGCCACCCCTCTGTCCAAGGTTTTACTTGCCTCAAAGGATTTGTTTGATAACTTCTGTCTTTCATGAACCCATGCTGTCTGTTGCTTAAAATTATTATTTTTAGACCGGTATCAACCCTAAGTAATAACCAGCATGGTTTACTGCATATACAGATTTTACTGTTGTGGGTTTTTTAACACTTTAATAACTTGGATAAACACGAAACATGGGTGCTTTAATTTGGACCCAAGACCATCAGATCATGTTTCCAAGATTTGTTTGCTAAGGTCATCATCCATAGACTGTTCAAATCTCAGCCGGTTTGGCAGGAACCGGCTTGAGATTTGAACCTTGTATGGGCAGGCTGAATGTACCAACTTGATTGCTTGATCAATTTAGGTACCCCCAGCCTGCCGAATTCACTTGCGATTATTGCTGGTGGCTGCTAAAGCCGCTAGGAATAATCATGGTCTTTTCCCCTGCGGGTAACAGACAATGTCTCGGCAGAAGGAATTCCCCTGTAAGCACCGTCTGTGTTGATGGGGGCAGTGGCGGAACTTTCAGGGTCGCAGCAGTCGCACTTGCAACTGGGCCCTGGTGTTCTGCCATTGTGGGAGGGCCCCAAGACCCGGCATCTCCCCCTGCACCTCTGGCTGTCAATTTAGAATGCAGTGGGGGGAGTGGGCGATCGCCAGCTCTATGGTGCCCGCAAGCGAGCTGCGGGATCTCCCTGAGGATAGTAGTTCTCTTCCTGACTGTATACAGTGGAGAGGGGAGGGGCCTATGACCCAGGCATGTATCCGCGTCACTCAGTTTACAAGTGAGTCGGCTTTGCTTGTACACTGTTGCTGACACCTGGTCGAGTCAGAGGCCCCTCCCCTCTCCACTGTATACACCCGGAAAGAGAACAACTAGTCCCAGGGAGATCCCGCAGCTCGCGGGCACCATAGATCTGCCGATCGCCGCCTCCCACCTCCTCCCAGTTGGGGGGGGGGTTCAGAGATGTGCTGGGGGTTGGAGGTGCACAGCAGAGACCAGCCAGGTACAGGGGAACCTCCTGGAAGGGGGGGCAGCTTCTGGGGACCCTGATGTAAGGGGGGGCCCTCTGGCAACCCTGATATAAGGGGGGGCCCTCTGGCAACCCTGATGTAAGGGGGGGGCCCTCTGGCAACCCTGATGTAAGGGGGGGGGCCCTCTGGCAACCCTGATGTAAGGGGGGGGGGCCCTCTGGCAACCCAGATGTAAGGGGGGCCCTCTGGCAACCCAGATGTAAGGGGGGGGCCCTCTGGCAACCCAGATGTAAGGGGGGGGCCCTCTGGCAACCCAGATGTAAGGGGGGGGCCCTCTGGCAACCCAGATGTAAGGGGGGGCCCTCTGGCAACCCAGATGTAAGGGGGGGCCCTCTGGCAACCCAGATGTAAGGGGGGGGCCTCTGACAACCCAGATGTAAGGGGGGGGCTCTCTGACAACCCAGATGTAAGGGGGGGGGCTCTGGCAACCCAGATGTAAGGGGGGGCCTCTGGCAACCCAGATGTAAGGGGGGGGCCCTCTGGCAACCCAGATGTAAGGGGGGGGCCCTCTGGCAACCCAGATGTAAGGGGGGGGCCCTCTGGCAACCCAGATGTAAGGGGGGGGCCCTCTGGCAACCCAGATGTAAGGGGGGGGCCCTCTGGCAACCCAGATGTAAGGGAGTGGGGCTCTCTGGGGACCCTCATGTAAGGGAGTGGGGCTCTCTGGGGACCCTCATGTAAGGGGGGATCCGCACTCAGATATGTAACGATATCAATATATATATATGTGTATGCCCGCCCAAGCGTATGGCTTTCTTTACTTCTCTGCTATGGGCCCGGGATCTCTTGTAGACCTAGCAACACCACTGGTGGGAGCCCTTCATGGTTTCTTGCATCGTGGCCCTGAAGATTCTAGTTACGCCTCTGGATGTGGGAATTGTGTGAATTTCTTTCCTCCAACCCGTGGTACATTGAATTTTTTTTCTCTAATTGGTGGATATCACAGGTGCACTGCATTGAGGGAAAAAAAAAGCTCCGTCTTGATTTTTTGCCTTGTGAGCTGCCTTAGGGCAGTGCTTGTTGACAAGCAAAGTAAAGGAATGTAAAGCCCCCAGACAGGTGGTAAGACTCGCTCACACCAGCCTGCATGCTAAAATGTGACATTTTACTGGTGTATGTTGTGCACGTATAGCTGTGTAGGGGCAGTACAATGCTTTGATGCAACAAATCCTTACACTGTAATTTTATTGAATTGCCAGAAAATGACGCTTCAGTCAGCTCTATGCTGTAATGCTCAACATCCTAAATCTTCTCTATTAAAGTGGTGACTGTTCACATATGAGTACTCTGACCCATTTGGCTCAAAGCCTGAAGCTTCAAAAGCTACATGAGCTATTTTTGGGCAGATTTCTGTGTTTTTGGCTCCATGGACTACATTGGAAATGCTTGAAAACACTCAAATTTCTGCAGTTTTTTTTAATTTGTAAGAACCGGTCTCCTCCCCCTATGGTTTCCCATTGAATAAAACAAAAATGCCCAAAGCTTGAGTACACATGTAAAAAGCTTGAAATACGCTTCTCAAATGCTTGCATACGCATGCAAAAACACTTGCATAAAAACACCTGAAAGTCACTCTGCTTGGGAGTAATTCAGCCTTAAAGTGGTTGTAAACCCTTCCATATACCCAATGAAGAGACTATATCCTTAGGTGATGCACATAGATTAAACAAATCCTCCTACATAAGTTGTACTTATGTACTTATTTATCTGCAGTCATCTTTTTTTTTTTTTTTTATCTACATCCCTTCAAAGTGATGAATTTATAAACTTGTGTGAGCTTTCAGAAAGCAGGGGGCGGAGAGCTGGCAGTGAGAAGAGCTCTGAGAGCTGTTTTGGATGGGAAGGGACACCCCCCCTCGCCCCCCAGTCAGCTCACAGGAACAGAGCTGATGCTTTCAATCTGCTAGAGGTCTTTCCCCTTACACCTTCTTCTTTTTTTTTTTTTTTTTCTCAGGGTTAATTGTCAGAAGTGACTCATGCTGATAGTAGAGGAATGAAGCAGCAGACAGAAATGACACTTAGTGTGTGCTTGTCTCAATTAAGAGCAGCGATGGCAAACCCATGGCACGCATGCCACAGCTGGCACGCAGAGCCCTCTCTGTGGGTACGGAAGCTTTACTCAGAAGAAGAGCACACTCTGACTGGCCATAGAACTATGTAGCTGGAGCCAGCTGCCACCACTACTCTCTAATTCTCCCCCCCCCCCCCTGCAGGGCAAACACTTACAGCAGCTGCGGGAGTGAGAAGTGCAGCAGCGCTGTGACAAGGGGAGAAGCGAGCGCGGGCTGTCAATATATTTACCCCGATTGCCCCCCTTCTTCTGTCAAGCAGCGTGGGACAGAGCGGAGCTTGCAGGGATTGTTGTTGCTCTTATTCCTCCTGCTTCCCCTTTGGCTGCAGGCAGGGACCAATGAGGAGCCAGGACAGGTGCACCATGGGACATGTAGTCCCGGAAAACTATGGCTCCATTTTAATTAAAGGAAAACTACAGCCCCAGCAAGCCCTGCAAAAATAAGAGGAGGGACAGCTTGGAGCCGGGGGAAAAAAAGGGCTATGAGAGAAGGGAGAGCAAGGGTAAGAGAAATGTGGGGACAAGAGTGAGAGGGGGCTGAGGTGGTTTGGACGGGAGAGAGGGAGCCCAAGACACAACAGTCCCTGGAGTTGAACCAGCCAGAGAGGAGCGAGAGGATAGTGCTGAGAGGACACGATCGAGAGTGAGGAGGGCAATCACAGGCACCAACAAAAGGAGAAGCTGCTGCCAGGCACGCTGACCCTGGACACCAGAGCCAGGTGAGTGCTGAACTGACTGCAATCCCTCTTGGGGTGGGCAATCATCTCCAGTGTTGGCACTTTGAAATAAATACGTTAGTTTTGTGTTGCAGTTTGGGCACTCTGGCTCAAAAAGGTTTGCCATCACTGCTATAGAGTGATATGCTTTGTTCATATTTTGTGTCAAAGATGGTATACAGATACTATGGTATCCATAGTTCTGTATATTAGGGCTGCAACGAACGATTATTTTCATAATTGATTAGTTGGACGATTTATTGTTTCGATTAATCGGTTAATAACCTTAATTAAAAAAAAGTGTGATGTATAATTTAGTTAATATGTAAAGTTTTAAAAAAAGGCAATTCTTAAATATCTCTATGCAGTGGTAAATAAAAAATAACCAACTATATGGTTAGGGAGCAAATTCTCTAATCCACTCTGAGAATAACAGACAGAAGAGATATACTGTATATACTATTAGAGGAGATATACTGTATAAACTGTTAGAGAAGAGATATATACTGTGCATACTATTAGGGTCCTTTCACACTGGGGCAGTTTGCAGGCGCTATTGCGCTAATAATAGCGCCTGCAAACCGAACCGAAAGTGCCGCTGCTTGCATTTCAGTGTGAAAGCCCCGAGGGCTTTCACACTGGAGCGATGCGCTGGCAGGACGGTAAAAAAAGTCCTGCTAGCAGCATCTTCGGAGCGTTGAAGGAGCGGAGTGTATACCGCTCCTGCCCATTGAAATCAACGGGATGGCGCGGCTATACCGCCGGCAAAGCGCCTCAGCAGAGGCGCTTTGCCATGGTTTTTAACCATGTCTCGGCCGCTAGCGGGGGGTAAAACTGCCCCGCTAGCGGCCGCATACCGACTGTAAAGCGCCGCTTACAATAGCGGCGCTTTACCGCAGACGCCCGCCCCAGTGTGAAAGGGCTCTTAAAGGGTGAATCTGATAAATATCAGACTCAGAGATCAAATGTCTTTCTTCAAAAAAAATTTCATTTTAAGAACGTTCGTTCGATTTTCTAATCTTTAGTGGGGTCAAGTCGACGTTCGTTTTCAACCACAGTGATGGGAAAATTTGGAAATGGCAAACTTCTTGGTCAAAGGAATTTTCATACAGTGTATGTGGTTTTCGTTCAGAAATTCCATTCATTTTAAAAACAGAATGTTAAAAACAAGTGAAAATTTCAAACAACATTCTTTCATTCAGCGAATGTAAAAAAGATTTTTCGTCTGAATATTCTTGTCTGAAAATTGAACCGTGTGGCCAGCCTTATATAAGGCTCGGTGCACACCTATGCAGTTTGCTTTTGATCTGTTTCTGCAGTGCTTTTTGCTGTGCATTTTGATTTTTGCAAATTGTTGTTGGGCAGATTAAAAAACACAAATTGCTGCAAAAACACATTACATGCTTTTCTGCAGCTTCTCCATTGAAGTATATTGAACCAAAAAAGCACCGTTTTTGCGTAAAAAAAAAAAAAAAAAGTCCTTGACCCTTTCCAAATACGCAGCGGCTGAAAAAATCATAGATGTGAACATGTCCAGTGGGAAACCATGTAAATGAACTGTAGTGCGCTTCTGCAAAAAAGCACCAAAAAACACATAGATGTGAACCAGGTCTAGATGTTTAGTAACATAATGGAGTTAAAAAAACTAAAATTAGCCCTTTATAGTACAAACAAAAAAGCAGATAATCACTACTGTAAGGGGTTCATTTTTTTACTGTAGAACTGTGAAAGTAATATTTACAATAGCGATTATTTGCTCTTTTTGTACTGTAAAGGGCCCGTTTTAGCTTTTTTTTTTTAACCCCATTATGTTACTGGCCGATTAATTGATTATGAAAATAGTAATCGATTAGTTGTCGATTAATTGATTAGTTGTTTCAGCCCTACTGTATATATAGCATGGTATTGCATCTATAAAAAGATGAAGAATGAAATGCATTTTAGAAATTTAACGTTACGGTTTGCATCTATGAAGCCTTTAAAATGTTTGTAATTCATATTATCATGCAACTACTGGTTGAAACACGCAAACTTTTCCTAAATCTACTTTTTTTTCTGATCCATTAAAGGCTGCCATGGTTACCAACAGAACCCAGTGTTGTGGGTTATTGCATACTCTACTATGGTATGCCATAGTCTCCCCATGTGATAGCACGTGGCGCTGTG
The DNA here is from genome assembly GCF_042186555.1 of Aquarana catesbeiana. Taxonomy (NCBI): domain Eukaryota; kingdom Metazoa; phylum Chordata; class Amphibia; order Anura; family Ranidae; genus Aquarana; species Aquarana catesbeiana. The sequence goes on from NC_133324.1 coordinate 399,031,679, forward strand.
ATTGGTTACTCGGGCCCCAAGCATTGCATTGCAAGGAAGTGAGCATTGTGTCAAGGGGCTGGTTTATATTGTACCTTACATTGATTGGTGATTGATTGTCAGACCACATATGGGAATTGAAGGGATAAAGATGGATAATGGCAGTGATTGCCATCTACATTAAAACACCTATATACTGTAAATACTGATGAATTGATCTCAGGCTGTAAGCCATCACCAAGGCACTGCATAGTTTTCACACTCCTCTTGTTGAAGAAAAGAGTACTGGAATGTTAATTTTGTATGCATGATGTAACTCGAAGAGTGCTATTTTTATACCAATGGCTGCAAAGCAAACACCACATTCAACCCTTGAATCTTCAGTTACAAAGCAGAATAGGTTTTGCAGGTATGACTGATTTCTATACACATCTGCTGGGGTATTGTGTTGTGCCAGCTTGTTATGACGAACATTGACACTTGTAGCAACTGAAAATAAACAGTTGCTACAAACTGTCTACCAATAATCCTTGGTAGTCAACATAACTAGAGTCCCCTTTGAAAGATTCCACCTTTTATTCCTGTTTTCGTGGCTGCCAAAAATGTTGGTATTTCTTTCATTTTCCTTCACTTTCAGGGATTAGAGTCACTAGAACAAATAGAGGCTTACATCTCTAAGACAGACCCAACCAGGACAGGGGCTTTTGGAGAGGACTGCAGGGTGGCCTCTTGTCTACTCACTATGGGCCCTGGCTTTTAGAGATCACTGCTCTTTGGGAGGTGTGTGCCTGGGGGACCCTTGGAGTGGCCTTGATTCTGATTCAAGTTCTTGTCACTCCAAAACACACAGACTCTGAACTGGAGGACCCAGATTGATATTTAGGGCCTCTATGCCCCAAACCGGCAATGACTGTGATACTCAGAGCAAATGTTTATATTATCAGCTCAAAGCAACCTGATTCTGGGGGTCTTCTGATTTAATATATTAAGGTGTTTATGTGTTAAGTGTCTTTCTCCCATTGTTTGTCTCCTAGGTGAGCATTCCCATTGTTAATTGAGTCACCTAGGCTGGTTTAAGCAACTAGTTGTAGTTTGCTCATGTTCATTAAATCACTATCATCTATTAGTTGCTAGAGGTGGATTAGCATACTGTTTATGTTGGCTGTTCCTTAGCTTTGTTAGTTATATTCCTGTACATATTTTTCTTTGCATACGATAATGTGATTAGGCTTACCTTATCTTGTGTGCTATATATTCTGTGTGATTTTACAATAAAGTTAATTTCAGTTCCAGAGCACCTAAGCTAGTGTTGTCTAGATTCTTGGGTGCAATATTCAGCTAGAATACCTGGTTCCTGGGACCAGACCGGAGGAAGTTATATCTTGACTGAAGCACCCAAGCTGGGTGCTGAACGGTTCTGTCACAATATCCATAACAGGGACGCAGACCGTAATAAAAACCTGCCAGGTGTTGTAATCCCTCTCCACTGTATTAAAAACGTAAAATTTAAAGTTTTGCCTTCAGTTATACTTTAAGTATCTAGTATTATAATAATAATTGTAATAGTTGTATACGGGCAGTTTTTTCTGTAAATTGTGAAATGTTGTAAAATGTGCAGGTGTGTGTGTGTGTGTATATATGTCTGTTTTTGTGTGTCCCTCTTTTTCTCATAACTTTGACCACCCACCTAATATTGAGTAGCGCCCCCAAAACAGCCCTGACCTATCGAGGCATGGACTCCACTAGACCTCTGAATGTATGCTGTGGTATCTGGAATCAATTTATCAGTAGCAGATCCTTTAAGTCCTAAGTTGAGAGGTGGGGCCTTCATGGATCAGACTTGTTTTGCCAGCATATCTCACAGATACACAATGTATTGAGATCTGGAGAATTTGGAGGCATAGTTTGCATCTCAAACTCGTTGTTTTCCTCAAACCATTCTTGAACCTTGTTTACAGTGTGGCAAGGCTCATTATCCTGCTCAAAGAGGCCTCTGTCATCAGGGAATACCCTTTCCATGAAGGGGTGTATTTGATCAGCATCAATGTTTAGGTAGGTACTTGTCCACGTGAATGGCAGGACCCAAGGTTTCCTAGGAGAACATTGCCTAAAGAATCCCGTTGCCTCCACCAGCTTGCCTTCTTCCCATACTGCATCCTGGTGCCATCTCTTCCTCAGGTAAATGATATACATGCACCCACCCATCCTTATGATGTAAAGGAAAGTGATTAATCAGACCTGGCCACCTTCCATTTCTCCGTGGTCCAGTTGTAACATTCACATGCCCATTGTAGACACTTTTGGCTATGAACACAGGTCAACATGGGCACCCTGATCATGTCTACGACTACACAGTCCTATACACAACAAACCATGATGCCCATTTTTCTTCTGCTTTTAAAACAACTTTAGGGACAACATTTTTAAGAGCTGAAGCTGTTACAGCTGCAAAGGGTGGGCCAACTCAATATTTAACCCTATGGACTAAGACTGGGATGCCATTAACCACTTCAGCCCTGGAAGATTTGGCTGCTCAATGACCAGGCCATTTTTTGCTATATGGCACTGCGGCGCTTTAAATGAAAATTGCGTAGTCATGCAACGCTGTACCCAAACAAAATTGATGTCCTTTTGGTGGTATTTGATCACCTCTGCGGTTTTATATTTTGTGCTATAAACAAAAGAAAAGTGACAATTTTGAAAAAAACACAATATCTTTTACATTTTGCTAAAATAAATATCCCATTTTTTTTTTTTTTAAAAAACACATTTTTTCCTCAGTTTAGGCCGATGTGTATTCTTCTACATATTTTTGGTAAAAAAAATTGCAGTAAGCTTTAATTGATTGGTTTGCGAAAAAGTTATAGCGTCTATAAAATAGGGGATAGATTTATGGCATTTTTATTATATTTATTTTTTTTTACTAGTAATGATGGTGATCTGCGATTTTAATCGTGACTGCGATATTGCGACGGACAAATTGGATACTTTTGACACATTTTTGAGACCATTGACAATTATACAGTGATCAGTGCTATAAAAATGCACTGACTACTGTATAAATGTCACTGGCAGGGAAGGAGTTAACTAGGGGGCTATCAAGGGGTTAACTGTTCCCTAGGTGTGTTCTAATTGTAGGGGGGATGGGACTGACTAGGGGAGGCGAGAGATCGGTGTTCATACTTAGTATGAACACACAATCTCTCTCCTCTCCCCTGAGAGAACCAGGATTTGTGTGGTTACGCACAGATCCTGCTTCACGCTCTCTCACGAGCAATCGCGGGTGCCGGCTGTCATCTCGCCTGCCGGGCACTCGCATCGGCTCCGGGCGCACGCCTCCGTCTTAAAGGGCCGACGTACAGTTACGGTGGCTCGCCCAGGGGAGCCAACCTGCCGCAGTATAACTGAGGGGCCCGGTTGGGAACCGGTTAAAGTTCATGAGCGTGTAAAGGCAGAAGTCCCAATACTTTTGGTAATATATAGTATGTGTATGTGTATATGTGTGTATATGTATGTATGTGTATATATATATATATATGTGTGTGTGTGTGTGTGTGTGTGTGTATATATATATATATATATATATATATATATATATATATATATATATATATATATATGTATATGTATGTATTTAATATATCTCGTATCTCACAAAAGTGAGTACACCCCTCACATTTTTGTAAATATTGGAATAGATCTTTTCAAGTGACAACACTGAAGAAATTACACTTTGCTACAATGTAAAGTAGTGAGTGTACAGCTTGTATAACAGTGTAAATTTGCTGTCCCCTCAAAATTACAACAACACACAGCCATTTATGTCTAAACCGCTGGCAACAAAAGTGAGTACACCCCTAAATGAAAATGTCCAAATTGGGCCCAAAGTGTCAATATTTTGTGTGGCCACCATTATTTTGAAGCACTGTTTTAACCCTCTTGGGCATGGAGTTCACCAGAGCTTCACAGGTTGCCACTGGATTCCTCATCCACTCCTCCATAACGACATTGCGGAGCTGGTGGATGTTGGAGACCTTGTGCTCCTCCACCTTCCAATTGAGGATGCCCCACAGATGATCAATAGGGTTTAGGTCTGGAGACATGCTTGGCCAGTTCATTACCTTTACCCTCAGCTTCTTTAGCAAGGCAGTGGTTGTCTTGGAGGTGTGTTTGGGGTCGTTATCATGTTGGAATACTGCCCTGCGATCATGCTCTGCTTCAGTATGTCACAGTACATGTTGGCATTCATGGTTCCCTCAGTGAACTTTAGCTCCCCAGCGCCGGCAGCACTCATGCAGCCCCAGACCATGACAATCCCACCATCATGCTTGACTGTAGGCAAGACACACTTGTCTTTGCACTCCTCACCTGGTTGCCGCCACACACGCTTGACACCATCTGAACCAAATAAGTTTATCTTGGTCTCATCAGACCACAGGACATGGTTCCAGTAATCCATGCCCTTAGTCTGCTTGACTTCAGCAAACTGTTTGCGGGCTTTCTTGTGCATCATCTTTAGTAGAGGCTTCCTTCTGGGACGACAGCCATGCAGACCAATTTGATGCAGTGTGCGGTGTTTGGTCTGAGCACTGACAGGCTGACCCCCCACCCCTTCAACCTCTGCAGCAATGCTGGCAGCATCATACGTCAATTTCCCAAAGACAACCTCTGGATATGACGCTGAGCACGTGCACTCAACATCTTTGGTTGACCATGGCGAGGCCTGTTCTGAATGGAACCTGTCCTGTTAAACTGCTGTATGGTCTTGGCCACTGTGCTGCAGCTCAGTTTCAGGGTTTTGGCAATCTTATAGCCTAGGCCATCTTTATGTAGAGCAACAATTCTTTAATTTCAGATCCTCAGAGAGTTCTTTGCCATGAGGTGCCATGTTGAACTTCCAGTGACCAGTATGAGAGAGTGAGAGTGATAACAAAATTTAACACACCTGCTCCCCATTCACACCTGAGACTTTGTAACACTAACAAGTCACGTGATAACGGGGAGTGAAAATGGCAGTTTGGGCCCAATTTGGACATTTTCATTAGGGGTGTGCTCACTTTTGTTGCCAGCGGTTTAGACATTAATGGTTCTGTGCTGAGTTATTTTGAGGGGACAGCAAACTTACACTCTTATACAAGCTGTACACTCACTACTTTACATTGTAGCAAAGTGTAATTTCTTCAGTGTTGTCACATGAAAAGATGTAATAAAAATAGGAGTGTATTCACTTTTGTGATATACTGTATATAATTTTTTTTTCTGTCTATTGCCATAAACTGACCATAGGTACACATATATTCACACACACACACACTTAAAGCCTGCTGATCAAAGTTTTCAAAGTTGCATTGTGTTATTGCTCTTTATATTATCACATAGATAAAGGCAGTTTCTGCTTCCCATGTTTTGTTGCCATTTGTATGTATATAAGAAGCTTGGAACCAGGTTACTCTGCATCTTGCCTATTTTTGTCATGTTAACATTCTAAATTGGTGACAGACTCATTCAGTCCCCAGGGGATTAAAGATACTATTCCCCTCTCAGAAAAGGGCACACATTACCAGCTACCTAGTGTCTTTGCTGAGTACTATATTTCAACATGGCCTTTTATAAGTCATGTTTGTTTTGTTCTTAAAGTGACCCTGTTATTTGTATTATGTAATGTGATGGATGAATGCTTTCAAATTCCACAATAGTCAGGCCTTGCTTTGATCTGACATGAGATCACTTTCATTTTACAAATAAATCAGAGCTCACACACACACACACACACACGTGTGCCTATATATATATATATATATATATATATATATATATATATATATATATATATATATATATATATATATATATATATATATATATATATATATATATAATATATAGTGTGTGTATGTTATAATAATAGTATTATTATTAAAACATTTTTTACACTGCACAGCAGAAACCTAAATATATAGCGTGTAAAAGTCCTATTGTTAAGTGTGAAATTCATACCTTGCTACAAGCAAGCTCCTACAGAGTGCTGTATTTCTTCATGTTGTGGGGAAATGCTGGACGGGACACCCATGTCCTCCACCCACAGCTAAATATCAGAGCCCCATGCATTGCGGCTAAATGCCCAGTGTCTCTGGGGCCCAATAGTGCCTCAAGTGCTTTGTCCCTGTATGTGTCATTCCTGCCATGTACGATTTTGATCTACCATCTCTTTTGGTCTGTTTAACAGCAGAGCAGTTTTATTATTTTATTTTCTTTATTAAAAAACTATTAAAGCCCAGCTGATTCTGGTGACTTACTGAGTGTGCAGCTGTGTTACAGTTTAAAGTGGTGTTCCAGCCAAAATTATACTTTTTAAATAAAAATACCCATATAATACACAAGCTTAATGTATTCTAGTAAAGTTAGTCTGTAAACTAAGGTCTGTTTTGTTAGTTTATAGCAGTAGTTTGTTATTTTATAAACTTACAGCAGGCTGTGGCCATGTTAAGTGTGGGCATCTGAAGCCAGACTGTATTTCTTCCTGGATCTCTCATCCTTGCAGATCTCGCACATGCTCAGTGCAGCACAAGCAGTGTAATAGGTTTCAGGTCAGGTTTCCATAGCAACGGCAGTGTCAGAGGAAGTTGCCACCCCTTCCCAGAAGGCATTGCAAGCAGGAAATGATGCGATGAGCCACGGCTAGGGAGGAGGAACTGAAAAATGAATACAGCAGATATACAGTAGGTGCTGAGAAAAAAAAATGAAAAATATCCAATTCATTTACAGTGCACAGTTTAGTGAAGGATGCTGAAGAGTTGTAAAAGTGGGTGGAACTCCACTTTAAGCTGGTGCCATGATCACTGGCCCAGGTTTTCTTTTTCAGGGTGGCTCCTCCTTTTTCTTGCAGCCTCCTGCATTGAGTTGTGTGTCCCTACACCAGTGATGGCGAACCTTGGCACCCCAGATGTTTTGGAACGTTGGGATTTCCCATGATGCTCAACTACACTGCAGAGTGCATGAGCATCATGGGAAATGTAGTTCTAAAACATCTGGGGTACCAAGATTCGCCATCAATTTCCTACACAGTGTGCATCAATAGAAACACACAACCCTATAGCCTAGGATGGCAAGGCACTCCCCTGATCTGTCCTCCACCTTTCTCTCCCAAACTCAGAGACTGACTGGAGACTGCACTGTCCACTGTTAAATCTGTTGTGCTCAATGTATTAGGCAAAACACTGAGGGTTTAACCCCTTGATGCCAACGTAATACAAATATGCTTAAATGCATACTTGCGTATCTCCCTTTGTGCTGGGATCGCAGCGCACTCCCAGTACAGAGACCGGCGTCTCACCGAGCCCTCTACTAATGATCTGGACCTGTAACTCCCGATTCTGTGTCACCTGATCGCTGTAGCAGCCTCTGATTGGCTACCACAGTGTTTAGTCACTGCCCATGTGTTTTTCTCTCTGTGAATAGAGAGGAAAGATACATTGCATCTCTCTCGCGCTCTCCTTGCAGAGAAAAAAAAGTGTGTGTGTGTAAAAATAAATAAATATAAAAAAGATTAAGGGAAAAAAATACCTAGATCAAGGTTTGGTTTAGGACAATGCCTGGGTTAGTGTTTGGGTCAAGGAAGGGTCAAAGGTAATTTTTTTTTTTTTTTTTCCTTTTTTACATTAGTTATCAATGTCGGTGTGTTTTTAGGTAGGACAAAAAATAAAGCAAAATGCGCACTATTGTTTCTGAGCTGTACTACGGGTACAAACCACAAATAACACACACATATGTGGTATCACTGTGATCGTCAGGAGCAGGAGAATTTTATTTTGGGTTGTTCTTTGGTGGAAGACTATAAAATATACAGCCAAATTAAAAAAAAAAAACAAAAAAAAACTTTTGGGCCAGTTTTCCTTTTAATAATAAACAAAAACACATGAGATATCCATAACCATTCACCACCAAATGAAGGCCCAATTTGTCCTGAAAAAAAAAATGCTGTATAATCCACGTGGATGTACAAAGTAGTTGTGATAATATGTACTGTTTTACTAACACATGTCAAAGTTGCAAAATTGGGCTTGGGCATTAAAATTTGTTTTGGGTGTGAAGGGATTATTACTACTATAGATGTTGAACATAAAGAACATCCTTCAATTTGTGTTTGACAGAAAACAAAAGTTTTGAGCATTGTATTGTAGTAGTAGGGAACCAAGTAGTGAAAGCTTTATTGGCATATTTTAATAGGGGGATGTAAATGCTGTGTAGGAATGTTCAGGCGAGACCTGTGTATAGGTCATTGTTGATGGGTATAATTGATATATTCCTTGTTTCTTGGATTTGCCAAGAGCAATATTAGGAAATCTATGTGTGAGAACAAGTTTGTTTGTAAGAGAGGTGCTATAATAACAAACGTTGAGACTGAAGTGACTGTGGAGTGATCTCATAAACAGATAAGACAACATCTGAAGCAGCTGGGAGATTATTCTACTTATAGATTCTAAATATTTAGGCTCTTCTCAGTCTTCTTATAGGTGTGGTAGAACAAACATTTTTAGGACAGACAGCCATTCTTATATTTAAAGTACAGAACAAGACTATTAAAGTCTGTGTATAAAAAAACGTGTGTGTATATGTATATATGTATATATATATATATATATATATGTATGTGTGTGTGTGTGTGTGTGTGTGTGTATATATATATATATATATATATATATATATATATATATATATATATATATATATATATATATATATATATATATATATTAGCATTTTATTGACATTGGCTGACAGCTGATCATGTGGTAAAGGGCCCGCTGTGATTGGCCCTTTACCCTGCTCTGTGATCAGCTGAGCCCCAAGGACTCGGCAATCAGAGTGCGGCGCGTCAATGTACGCCCTCCCGGCATTTTAAGCCTGCGCTGGAGCCATCTTTCGCCTCTAGTGCGGGCGCAAAGTGGTTGTATGCTCTTCTCATAGAGTACAATGTTCAGTTAGCTGCTACCAGACAGGGGACGGCTGCTGAACAAAACTTCTGCTGTGTTGCATGCCTAACTGCACTTCATCAAAGGAGACTTTTTTTGTTGCGGTCTGTGCCGCTGTTGCAAAGTTTACATCACTTCCTGCCTGGTAAAGCCACTATCACCAGGACAGAAAGTGGAGAAATGAAAGAAAATCTAATGGAGCTCTAGATGGCATTGAAAAACTGATAATTGGAGGTTCTTGCCTTTACCTACTCTATGCAATAAAAAAAAACAAACAAAAAACTTTTGGGTTGACAAGCACTTTAAGATAAAATGCACTTTTTGATAAAAAAATAAATATGATGACCATTAATTTGCATTGGTCATCTGCAGTGCAGTGTAAAAACAAAAGAGCTAGTTAGTGAACAATGTTTAGAGTGAGCCAGCATGACTAAGCAAGCATAAATTATTTATTAATGGATCACAAATAATGTACGCATTTTCATGAGCTGGCCACAATAACAGGTTCACATTACTGTAGGAATCGCAAGCAACAGTCCACCTACCCTTATCGCGCTCCATGCTGCCCAGATCCTCTTGGTGCCTGAGTTATCTATTACTACGACTGAGCAAGATCATATGGGAGCAGGGAGGAAAATGATAAAGTTATCACATAAATGTTGTACGACTTGGGAATTGGGATGATAGAGTAAGGCCCCTTTCACACTTGTGTGACTTGTCCTGTGACTTGGGACTGCAAAGTCGCATGACAAGTCATACCCCATGATTTCCAAAGAGTACCATCATATCTGTGTGTCTTCAAGTTCCAGCAACTTTAAAGTAGTCCCTGAACTACTTTGGTCCGACTTTGATGTGACTTGAGGTCCATAGACCTCAAGATTACACAGGCATTGCTTCACGTCGTGGCAAAAATTGCGCAAATTTCAATTCGCACAAGTGTGTGAAAGGTTAGTACTTGCTCTTTGGGGTCCCTATAGTAGAGGAACTCTGGGGGGAGCAATTCAAGTTGCCATTAAGATTGACAATCTAGAGTTCTGTGTTGTGCTTTCTTACATACCTCTTAGTTGTCCCTGTTTGCACAGGATAGCCAAGAATGTGCACCCTTACATGATCGTATTACCATTATATTATTTTGTCCCCTTTTTAAATGGCACCTATAGGACTCCAATGTTAAGCTGCTACACACAAAGGTTTCATGAACAATGTTTACATGCTGATAAAGTCCTCTAGCATAAAATCCCTTCCAGCGCCTGGGGATCTACAGGTGACAGATACAGTCTACCTTGCAAGTGAATAGCTATATGCGCCCATACTAATATAGACATCAGTGCTCCTTCTTTATGTGTATACCCACACCGCCCTAACCTTCTATGCCGCTGTAGCAAACACTTTTTGGCCTCATGCACACTGGACGTTTTTGCACCTGCTTCTAAGGGTGTCTGGCGTTTTTTTGTTTTTTTTCCTGCCTCTAAACTCCCCTGCATGTTAGCCTATGTGTCCATGCAAACATAGACTTTTGGCAGTAGTTAGTGGCAGGTGCTTTTAGGGCTCATGCACACCACAGCTCAAAGAAGCTGTTCCTACAGGCTTTTGAGCTTTTTTGAGCTCTCATTTTTTCAGCCTGGAAACTCCCCTCCATGTTAGCCAATGTTTCCATGCACACTATGGCTTTTTCAGGAGTTTACAGGCATATGCTCTTATAGGCAGAAAAAACCCCCCACCAAACTCATGCTTTTGGGAGGAGCTTTCGAGCAGGAAAGACGTCCAAGTGCCCAAAAACGTGCGAAAAAGCTCAAAGCAGCTCTAAAATGCACAAAAAAAAGATGAAATGAGCTGAGGGGGAGTGTTTGTGAAAAAAAACCCTTAGGCCTCTTTCACATGAACGATCCGTTCAGGTCCGCCTGTCAGTTTTTTAGGCGGACCCGAACGGACCCTCCATAGACCTCTATGGAGAGTTGGATGTCAGCGGTGACATGTCCGCTGACATCCGACCCGCTCCGATCCGAAAAAGTGTAACGGAGGAAAAACCTACTTTTCCATCCGTGATCGGATCGGTTGACGACGTACTCTACGGTCCGTCATCACCCGATCCCCCATAGGGGAGAGCAGCGCTCTGACAGGTCCGTTCATCTGCCTGCTCAGCGGGGATCCACGGAGCGATCCCGCTGAGCAAGCGGATGTTCACGGGGTGGATCATCACAGATCCGTCCCGTGTGAAAGGACCCTTTATGCTCAAAGAGGCTCGAAGACACTCAGTAAAAACTTGCAAAAAAATACAAAAAAAAAGCACAAGCTTCTTCAAGCTTTTAGGCAGAGAAATAAGAACTCAAATGCCTGTAAAAACTTCTTCTTTTTTTTTTTTTCGAGCTGCAGTGTGCATGAGCCCTAAGAAGCAGAAAAAAAAAGTGTGCGTCCAGGAGCAGTAGAGTTTTGGCAGTGTGTAAATGCTGGGCACATCTAACGCTTGAGTGTTAATTCATTTCAATGTATTTTTTAAATTATTATTCTGGCCTATGAAAATAACGCCCAAGCACTTGACTGTAAACGTGCCTAATAGCTTGTAAATGCGCTAGACACTTTAACAAGCATCAGGTGTTTTTTTTCTGCCAAAACGCTGCTGCCAGTGCAGCACTGGGCTCCATGCTTTAAATCTGTGGTCTCCAAACACTGGTCCGTGGGCCAGATGTGGTCCTTTTGCTTGCCTTTATCCGTCTCTTGGGGCACTGTTACTCACACTGATAATGAGGCACTATTCCTCCCAGTGACACCAAACATGAAGTACTATTCTGTCCACTGACAGCAATGATGAGGCTCTTTTCCTCCCACTGATACAAATAATGGCACACTATTCCTCCGGCTAATACCAATGATGGGTCACAGTTTCTTCTCCCACTGACCACAAGCCCTGTGTAATTTATTTACTCCCACTGACCACCAAGCCTAAGACCCCTTTCACACTGGGGCGCTTTGCAGGCACTATAACACTAAAAATGGAGCCTGCAAAGAGCCGCTGCTGTCTCTCCAATGTGAAAGCCCCGAATCCTGACCTCAGCCCGATAGAACACCCTTTGGCATTAGAGCGGAGACTGTGAGCCAGGCCTACTCATCCAACATCAGTGTCTGACCTCATAAATGTGCTTCAGGAAGAATGGTCAAACATTCCCATAGACACAATCCTAAAGCTTGTGGACAGCCTTCCCAGATGAGTTGAAGCTGTTATAGCTGCGGGGGGGGGGGGGGGGGGGGGGCGCAACTCAATAATGAACCCCATGGACTAAGACAGGGATGCCATTAAAGTTCGTGTGTGTAAAGGCAGGCGTCACAATACTTTTGGTAATATAGTGTACAGTGCCTTGCAAAAGTATTCACCCCCCCCCCCCCCTTGGCTTTTTACCTATTTTGTTACATTACAGCCTTTAGTTCAATGTTTTTTTTTATCTGAATTATATGTGATGGATCAGAACACAATAGTCTAAGTAAGTTGGTGAAGTAAAATTAGAAAAATATATACATAAAACTATTTTTCAGAAATAAAAAAACGATAATTGGCATGTGCGTATGTATTCACCCCCTTTGTTATGAAGCCCATAAAAAGCTCTGGTGCAACCAATTACCTTCAGAAGTCACTTAATTAGTGAAATGATGTCCACCTGTGTGCATTCTAAGTGTCACATGATCTGTCATTACATATACTCACCTTTTTGAAAGGCCCCAGAGGATGCAACACCTAAACAAGAGGCATCACTAACCAAACCCTGCCATGAAGACCAAGGAACTCTCCAAACAAGTAAGGGACAATGTTGAGAAGTACAGATCAGGGTTAGGTTATAAAAAAAATCCAAATCTTTGATGATCCCTAGGAGCACCGTCAAATCTATCATAACCAAATGGAAAGAACATGGCACAACAGCAAACTTGCCAAGAGACAGCCGCACACCAAAACTCACTGACAAGGAAGTAGGGCAAGGAGGGCGTTAATCAGATACCTAAGGTAACCCTGGAGGAGCTGCAGAGTTCCACAGCCGAGACTGGAGCATCTGCACATAGGCCGTATGCTCCATAGAGTTGGGCTTTATGGCAGAGTGGCCAGAAGAAAGCCATTTTCAGGAAAAAAACTAAATGGCACGTTTTGAGTTTGCGAAAAGGCATGTGGGAGACTCCCAAAATGTATGGAGGAAGGTGCTCTGGTCTGATGAGGCTAAAATTTAACTTTTTGGCCATCAAAGAAAACCTATGTCTGGTGCAAACCCAACACTTCACATCACCCAAAGAACACCATCCCCACAGTGAAACGTGGTGGTGGCAGCATCATGCTGTGGGGATGTTTTTCAGCAATCGGGACTGGGAAACTGGTCAGAGTTGAGGGAAAAATGGATGGTGCTAAATACAGGGATATTCTTGAGCAAAACCTGTACCACTCTGTGTGTGATTTGAGGCTGGGATGGAGGTTCACCTTCCAGCAGGACAGTGACCCCAAACACACTGCTAAAGCAACACTTGAGTGGTTTAAGAGGAAACATGTAAATGTGTTGGAATGGCCTAGTCAAAGCCCAGACCTCAATCCAATAGAAAATCTGTGGTCAGACTTAAAGATTGCTGTTCACAAGTGCAAACCATCCAACTTGAAGAAGCTGGAGCAGTTTTGCAAGGAGAAATGGGCAAAAATCCCAGTGGTAAGATGTGACAAGCTCAGAGACTTATCCAAAGCGACTTGGAGTTGTGATAGCCGCAAAAGGTGGCTCTACAAAGTATTGACTTTAGGGGGGTGAATAGTTATGCACATTGACTGCTTCTGTTATTTTGTCCTATTTGTTGTTTGCTTCACAATAAAAAAAAAAAAAATCTTCAAAGTTGTGGGCATGTTCTGTAAATTAAATGATGCAAATCCTCAAATAATCCATGTTAATTCCAGGTTGTGAGGCAACAAAACACGAGAAAAACCAAAGGGGTGAATACTTTTGCAAGGCACTGTATTACCCAAATTCATACAGCCATTCATTTGTATGAGCAGCTGTGCGCGGCACCTGCAGCTCCTCAGAGAGTATACATTTTACAATAGAGGACTTTTCAGCATGTAAACAATATGTGCATGAGGCCAAATGATGAAATGATCTTAAGTGGCAAAGCTCTAGCACATCCTGGTAGTGTCAAAGCTTGCTTGTCCAATTGTGATTCATATGAGACAGTAGAAATGTGTTGGGGGTCGAAGGGATCTGGCAAACCTCAACTCATGAATTTGCTTATCGGAACAGTCTAGCATTTGAGCGTTGGGGAGATTGTGTACTAGGTAGCCTTTCTGTGTATTTTTTTTTTTTTTTTCTTTTGACAGAATGATTTAATGTCATTACAGAAAACAAAGCCAAAGTTTTTTTTTTTTTATGCGGCATGGTGCCATATCCTCAATCTACTGAGAGAAAATCAATATTTATGCAAATAGGACTTTAAAGGCACCAGTACTCAAATATGCATAAAAAAATATAATTTTTTTTTACAAACATGCATAAAAGCAGTCATTTTAAAATACAGCAGCTGACATGTTATCCAAAATTAATCGATACTCTAAATATACACAAATCTATCTACTCCTCTAACCATATTTGTTACAATGTTTGTAATAAAAATGTTTATTTTTTATATATATATTTTTTGAGTATTGGGGCCTTTAAGTCCTAAGTGCATAAATATCTTTTTTTCTTTGGATTTAAATGTTATCCAGATTTGAAACCATGATAAAATGCTGGGAAGTGTCAAAAGTAAAAAGTCTTATTATTATTATCTAGCCAATAAAAATCACTGTTAAAGTATATTGTTAGGATTCAACAACAATGTGTACACCACTCAGGCAATCAGTAGGTTATTGACTGCTGCAGGTGCTCACTCCGGCTCGCCACCAAAAATGCAACTGTGTGTTATGAGCAAGCACGAGGGATTCGTGTGAAACGCGTCAACCTCATTCCTGTGTTTTTTGTCTGGCATGGCGACAATAAAGAACATCTAAGATTTTGACTTCACTGTGGTGTGCCGTCATTTTCTTTTCTTTATATTGATAGGATGCAGATTAGGGCTGAAACAACTAATCGATTAATCGACAACTAATCGATTATGAAAATAGTTGTCAACTATTTTCATAATCGATTAATCGGCCAGCTGATTATTTGGCCTGCATACACAATGCATTATTTGTTTACATATCAGGAAATACAGTGCAGCGCACATACAGCTCAGTACACCATCCATACATGTCAGGAAGTGCCTGAGAACTTGTGAATGTGAATGTGTGAGGAGCAATGCCTCATGGGACATGTAGTCCTGGGCAGGAAGTGAGTGGGGTCTAAAAGCAGAAGTTTTTTACTTGCTATAGGGGCACACTATACTATAATTTGCAGCTTGCTATTGGGGCACTCTAAATGCAGGAGGAGCCAGAGGCATAAGTGGAGGACCCCAGAAGAGAAGAATTGGGGCTGCTCTGTGCAAAACCATTACACAGAGCAGGTAAGTATACCATGTTTGTTTAAAAAAAAAAATGACTTTAAAGACTGTGCAGGAAGATCAGCATCTGTCCCCAAAGAAGGTGGAGGCTGATAGACTGGAGGTAATAGAAGGCATTACTATTACATTTAAAGTAAACTTTTACATGGAGGCAAGCCACATTACGTGGGAGCAGGGCACATTTCAAGGAGGCAGGGCACCATACATGGGAGCAGGGCACATTTCAAGGAGGCAGGGCACCATACATGGGAGCAGGGCACATTTCAAGGAGGCAGGGCACCATACATGGGAGCAGGGCACATTTCAAGGAGGCAGGGCACATTTCAAGGAGGCAGGGCACATTTCAAGGAGGCAGGGCACATTTCAAGGAGGCAGGGCACATTTCAAGGAGGCAGGGCACATTTCAAGGAGGCAGGGCACATTACGTGGGAGCAGAGCACATTACGTGGGAGCAGAGCACATTTCAAGGAGGCAGGGCACCATACATGGGAGCAGGGCACATTTCAAGGAGGCAGGGCACATTTCAAGGAGGCAGGGCACATTTCAAGGAGGCAGGGCACCATACATGGGAGCAGGGCACATTTCAAGGAGGCAGGGCACATTACGTGGGAGCAGGGCACATTACGTGGGAGCAGGGCATATTTCAAGGAGGCAGGGCACATTACATGTACCCCAGTGTGAATGGGGTCTAAATAAAAAATGTGATCTCTGAGTCTGATGATATTTACCAGATTCAACCTCCAATAGTATATACAGTATATCTCTTCTGTCTGTTATTCTCAGAGTGGATTAGAGATTTTGCTCCCTAATCATATAGTTGATTATTTATATTTACCACTGCATAAAGATTTTGAAGAATAAATTGCCTTTTTTTTAACTTTACATATTAAATTATACACCACACTTTTAAGGCTATTATCCGATTAATCGATTAATCGAAACAATAAATCGGCCAACGAATCGATTATGAAAATAATCGTTAGTTGCAGCCCTAATGCAGATAAAACAGTTGCACAAAGTAGCATTTAACTCTCTAGCTCTCACAAACTGCAGTCATTCTGTGTTCAGGGTGATGGCATAATCTCGCATTTCTGCCTTAGGATAAGAAGTCTGGGAAACCTAAATTCTGAAATGAAAGATGCTTGATTAGAATGCGCTTAGGTCTGCAAAGCTCTTAAAAAATATATCTTGTACATCTTCCCACCTGTCGCGAAATATTGTTTGAATCCCCAGTGCAAGGTATATTGAGATATCTGAAGGAGGGATCTTTACTTCTGGCATAGAAGCTTGTTTGTTTTATTGTGAAATTCAGTTAGTGTGTCATAGTCATATTTCATTCCATAGATTTAAATAATTAAATTCATTTTTTTGAGAGATAGATTTATGGCATTTTTATTATTTATTTTTTATTTACTAGTAATGGCGGTGATCTGTGATTTTTAGTGGGACTGCGACAATGCAGTGGAAAGATCAAACACCTAACTGACATTTTTGACACTTTTTTTGGGAACCAGTGAACATTCTTACAGTGATCAGTGCTAAAAATATGCACTGACATTGTCCTAATGGCACTGGCAGGGAAGGGGTTAACATCAGGGGCGATCAAGGGGTTAAATGTATTCCCTGGGTGTGTTTACTAACTGAATGGGGGATGGGCTGCCTGGAACAACACACAGATCCGTCTTCCTGCATAGCAGAAAGACAGGATCGCTGTGTCACCCCCTGACGGAACGGAGATCTGCCCTGTTTACTTTGGCAGCTCCCTGTTCTGTCTCTGCGGGGAATGATCATGGGTGGCCAGCGGACATCGAGTCGGCCGGACACACTGATTGGCTCCCCCGCTGGCCAATCAGGCGCGCGCGCCCACAGAGAGTCATATACGAGATTGACGTACACCTAAGGTGATTCACGCAGCTGAGCCAACCTGCCGCAGTATAACTGCGGTAGCTGGTCGGCAAGAGGGTAACCCCACTGAATGCCACTTTTGCTGGACTGCTTGGTTTGTTTAAAAAAAAAAAAAAGTTGAAAAAACACTTACTGACTGGATCATCCGGTGAAAATAAAGGAAAAACAGCCTAAAAATGAAAACGAATGCAGCCACCGCATTTAATAATTTTGTAAGGTGCGATATAGTAAATCATTGTGTTGTGTTTGGGTTTAATATTGATTGAAAGTATTACTAAACCCACAACAGTAAAATTAATCTGTATATGCAGTAAAAGCATGCTTGTTATATTCACTGTGAAACCTTAAAGCGGAGTTCCACCCATTTAAAAGTCAGCAGCTACAAAAAGTGTGGGTGCTGACTTTTAATATTCAGACACTCACCTGTCCCACAGTCCAGTGATGTGGGTGCAGGACGCCTCGCTCCTCTCCCCCTCCTCTGCACTGCACCGTCATTCTAACTGTGGGAGCCTGGCTGTGGCTCCACAGCCGAGCGCGCACTGCAAATGGCCGGGCAATCTTCGTAGACTTGTGACGTGTCCCAGAAGATTGCAGGGAGGGAGGGAAAGAGGTGATCTTCCGGCGCTGCGGTGCCAGGGGAGGAGGTGGGTACACGCCACCAAAAAAAAAATGACATACCAGATGTGGCATGTCAGGGGGTCACCAGCACTTAAAGTGGAAGTTTCATTTTTGGGTGGATCCTCCTCTTCTTCCACTATCTCAAAAAATAGCCTGATAGTTACAGAGCCAGGGGAAGGGCTGCACATGCTCAGTTTGGTGTGTATTGCTAGAGAGTTTTTTTTTTTCTTGGGAGAGTGCATGTAATCAGCACAGGGCCAATCAGCACTGTCCAGACAGAGGGTCAGGGGAGAATGAAAATGCCTACAAGGTTTGCTAGGAACCGATAGAAGTCACTGCGATAAACTGCTGATGAGTAAAGGTATTCATTGGTTTCTATTTACTAAAATAATTGCATTTCCATGTTCTGTGTACTGTGGGAGACCAGATATAGTGAATGCAGGGTCCTGAGTTTAGTAACACTTTAAGGGTAGATTTAGACCCCATACACACTATTATTCTGCCTACACACGGTCAGATTTTCCGACGGGAAATGTTGGATGTGAGCTTGTTGTCGGAAATTCCGACCGTGTGTATGCTCCATCGAACATTTGCTGTTGGACTTTCCACCAACAAATGTTTGATAGCAGGTTCTCAAATTTTCCTCCAACTTCACTTTGTTGTCAGAAAGTCCGATCGTGTGTACACAAGTCCATCGCACAAAAGTTCACGCCTGCTCGGAATCAAGCAGGAGCAGCCGCACTGGCTATTGAACTTCCTTTTTCTCGGCTCGTCGTATGTCTTGTACGTCACCGCATTCTCAGGTTCGTAAATTGTTGGCCAACATTTGTGTAACCGTGTGTATGCAAGTTTGAGCCAACATCCTTCAGACAAAAATCCACGTTGGCGGAAAGTCCAGTCGCGTGTACTCGGCATAAGATTTTCTGCAGATTTTTGTCTTCAGATTTACCAAAACCATGTAGTGCAAGGGCCTGCCTGATTGCATACAAATTGAAACTCTTAAGGTTTGACCTCATATTATATGGTTTTGGTAAATCTGAAGACAAAAATCTGCAGAAAATCTGTTAGTGTGTATGGGGCTTTAGACATGCGCTCCCTCTCCTCTGAAGCCTGAAACCCAATCCACGTTCTGATCATGCTTCATAGGCTACTTACAGGCAATGAAGAAGCGATGCAATGCCTCCTCACTGCCTATTTTAACCCCATTTTTGCTGACAAATTGCACTGAAAGCATTGCAGGGCATTTGTGCCGCTTCCGCATTTACATGAATGTGTAGCGATCAGTGGGTGGCAAACCTGCCTATCACTACATGTCGAGTAAACTGTGCCACGTCACGACTGTGGCATGTAAACGCCCAGGTGAGTTGCCTATTGCAGTTTAGGAGACTGGTTGGCACACAGCCAACTGCCCACATTTGCCGCCCCATCCCCCCCAACTGCACACCTAAAACTTTCTATATACAGGGCTTCTTAATCTATATATACTAGCAGTTCTTTTATCATTGTATGGAACATGCCTTTATTTGTATTCAGGTGGAGCACACAGTTTTGACTGCTTTGCTTGGTGTTATTATCTAAAGACCAAGCCTTACAAAGTGTCCAATATTTTCAAAGGTCAACCAAAGAGAATATATATGTTGTATGAATTTCCCTTCTGCTTTCTTCTTGTACCATACACCTAATGTATCTCTCAAAGGAAGGACAAGTTCATGTTTTGTGAAATTGCTCTTTAATTCCTCAGCTTCCAGAGTTTCACCTGCCATGGTAAATCAGAGATGTTTCCAACTTTTCTAGCAAAAATGTCCCTGTCTACACTTCTTGCTGCATCCCCAGTTGTTCCTTTGGGTCAACCTTATTGTAGCTATCCAGCAGAATATAGGAATAAATTTGATCTGTTTTTTTTTTTTTTTTAAAGGAAACCTATCATGAGAGAAACCAGTAGGTTGTTGCTGACCTCTCCATCTGAGATTGACAGCCAAGCAATTGGCACTCTGATGCTTTGTCTTCAATAGATTTCTGAGCTACTAACCTGAAATGTGTAGAATAGCCAACGTGCCTCTAACCTTCATTTCATGTTTGTTGTAAACCTGTTACTCAGGAGTAGTGACACGACTAGGTAGCTATTACTTCTAAAAGGAAGATCCTGATGGCCCCCATAGTTCTCTAATGACGGGTACATTTTACAAGTCAGGAACTGAGGAGAAACATTACTCATGGTATAATCATCCTAGTAAGACATTCATGTGACCAAGGAGAAGGACCCTGGTTGTTACCTGAACATCTGGTTTAGCTGTGCTGGGAGTGCGTTGTGTATAGGTAGTGTAATGACAATAACTTGTAATGTCTCTCTAATGCCTTTTCTTTCTAAAGTGTCTGTAATGCTCGCAGGCAGACTATGAAGCATAAAGCTACACCTGGTCTGTCAAACACAGACTAATGCTCGGAAATATTTTTTATTTTTCTATAATCCACTCTTAAACCTGTATTCTAAACCTGAAAATTGTTCGCTTACCATTCCTTTTATCTATAAGTGATTTGGTAGTGTATAAAAGCCACCACTACCCCGTCTCCGATTGCATATTCTCCTTTTTTCTTTTTTTTTTTTTTTTTTTTTTTACATTAGCATTTTTTTATCTGCTTTCCAGTAACAATAGTGTAGAGGCAGAAAATGGCAAGAAAAATCCACAGCATGTCAATGTTTTAGACTGTATTTGTGCTAAACCTAAATTAGTTTTGTTTACTATGCTTAAATCCCAGACCCAGCCAAATGCAGAGTGGGTAACAGCCAGAACTTTGGTCAGGTTTTTATTTCTGTCTGTTAGACTAGAGGTCTCCAAACGTTCTAAGCAAAAGGCTGGACTGTGGCTTCATTGGTTTTAATGGGAGAAATAGTGCCCCATTGATAGTGTTAGTAGGAGGGATGGTGCCCCATTATTGGTGTCAGTTTGTGGAATAGTGCCATAGTGCCCCATTGATGGTGTTAGTAGGAGGGATGGTGCCCCATTATTGGTGTCAGTTTGTGGAATAGTAAACGGCTTCATTCCAGTCTCCTGAATGTAAACACGGAAGCGACGTCACAACGTCACTTCCGGTTTACTAGGCTGCCGCCGTTTTCAGCGATCTGAATACTTTGAAGTGCAAAGGAGGGATTGGAGGTCTTTTAGACCCCCGATCCCTCCATAAAGTGTACCTGTCACCACATATTACTGTCCCAAGGGATGTTTACATTCCTTGTGACAGCAATAAAAGTGAACACATTTTAAATTTTTTTTAAAACACAATTTAATAATATAAAAATAAGAAAAAAAAATGTTTTAAAGTGCCTCCGCTGTCCCCGCGAGCTCGCACAGCAAAGAAAACGCATACGGAAGTCGCTCCCGCATGTGTAAACTGTGTTCAAATCACACATGTGAGGTATCGCCGCGATCGTCAAAGTGAGAGCAATAATTCTAGCACTAGACCTCCTCTGTAACTCTAACCTGGTAACTGTAAAAAAATTTAAAGCGTTGCCTATGGAGATTTTTAGGTACCATCGTTTGTCGCCATTCCACGAGTGAAATTATAAAGCGTGACATGTTTGGTATCTATTTACTCGGCGTAACATCATCTTTCACATTATACAAAAAAATTGGGCTAACTTTACTGTTTCGTTTTTTTTTTACATTCATGAAAGTGTCCCTTTTCCCAAAAAGTTGCGTTTAAAACACAGCTGCACAAATACCGTGTGACATAACATATGCAACAATCGCCATTTTATTCTCTAGATTCTCTGCTAAAATATATATATATATATATAATGTTTGGGGGTTCTAAGTAATTTTCTAGCAAAAAATACAGATTAACTTGTAAACACCAAATGTCAGAAATAGGCTTAGGCATGAAAGGGTTCAGGAGTGTGATGTCCAGCATCACTTACCTCTCCTTTCCCCTTCTAAGTATCCCCACTATTTCTTCATTTGTGGTATGCAGATGTGATGATCTCTGGTTTGATTTGATAGGCTGACATTCCCCAGATCTGCAGTAGTCAGCAGTTTACAGCAGCCAAGTGTCATTGAGAAATGATCTGATCTTTAGGACAGGAAGGTGTGCACTGCTGAAATGTCAGGCTCTGCTCTGCACGTAAAAGGACTTGATCACTGCCTGTGTCTTACATGTCACACTTCACAGTTAATGAACAGCCAGGGAGTGTGAAGGACTGTGAGACTGTAATGGCATGTTCTTATTCAGAGGGAAGGAGCTGCTGTACAGGAATGTCCTGCATTTCCAGCAGCTGTTCACAAGAAGCAGCTGCCTGCACTAGTTAGGAAGTCACCTGTACTGTGTCCACTTTCACAGCTGTATGTCTGGGGGACCTGCGACCAGCCAGCCGACACACAAGGTAAATACATTGCTTCTCAGCTTCTTGGATGTGACAGCGCGTCTGTCACCAACTCTTCATAAACCAGCAAACTATTGGAAGTGGGATGCCTCTTAGCTATACTTAGTAGCAGCCAAGTGCTGCCTCCCTGTATTTAAGGTCTTCATTGGTGGTGTCACCCTGGAGTCATGTTGCACCTCTCCGGTAATACTCTATTTCTTACCCATATCAAGTAAACCTGTTCTTTCCAGGTAGGTGTTTGTGTGGTTTCAAGCAAAAGCTTTGAATGAAAAAAATAGTAAAGTCTGCAGATTCTGGTTATAAGGGGCATAGTAAGACAATTTGATAGAAGTTGTCATTTTTTAAATACGATGTGGTTCAAATGGCACGACTGTTAACTAAGGCAGATGGATAGTAGAATTATAGGAAACGTGTTTTGACATCTTTAAGTGGTACAGTTACTTGTAAGCTTGTCATTTATGTGGTTAAATGTGTGTGTTTTTTTATATATATATATATATATATATATATATATATATATATATATATATATATATATATATATATATATATATATATATATATATATATATCTATTATGTGTGTGTGTGTGTGTAATAAATATATATATATATATATTATTTTTTTTTTTTTTTTTTTTTTGTGTGTATAGATTTTAAAACAACCAGTGTAATAACAATAATGTGCTGCTTTGAAATACTTATATAAAGTGTGTGTGTGTGTATGTATATATATATATATATATATATATATATATATGTATATATTCTCTCTCAAGTACAGAAATGTGTGTATAAAAAAATATAATATAATAATTTTTTTTTTCATATGTGTGTATAATATATCATTTTTTTATTATGTATTAATGTGTGAGCGTAGTGTGTGTGTATAAAAAAATAAATAAATAAAGTGTGTGTGTATATATACTTTATATAAGTATTTCAAAGCAGCAATACTTCATGGGTGTGTGGTTGACATAATATAAGTTTCTATTTGTACTAAAAAAAAAAAAAGCATATTTATTTAATACCTGTCCATCACTTTATGAACTATGTCCTGACAACGTGGTCTTGCACACGTAGAGAGCTATGCTTCCACTCTGCTTGTTAGAGAAGGATAAGGAAGAGGTTGCTGTACCTATTTACTACAGGTAACCCTGTTTTTTTATATGGTAAACATGAAGGAGTGGTTTATGTTGCTCCAACGTTCTCGTGATTAGCAATGTTTGTAACATGCAGCAAGATAGAAACGTAGTTCTCTTTAGATCTTTAACTTTTCTAATACAGTTGCTGTCTAAGACTACATCATACTTCTTGCTCTAGGTAGCTGTTCTACAATCCTTATTTGCCAGGGCTGAATCTTAAGTTCAGCTCATAAAGTCACGCAAAATGCATATTTTCATATAAATGGCCTTTTATATAAAGAAAACTGAAGGATAATCTTATTTGGTTATTTTGGGTTATTTACTAAAGACAAATCCACTTTGCACTACAAGTGCACTTGGAAGTGCAGTAGCTGTAGATCTGAGGGGGACATGCAAGGAAAATAAAAAACAGCATTTTAGCTTGTACATGATTGGATGAGAAAATCAGCAGAGCTTCCCCTCAGATCTACAGCAATTGCACTTCCAAGTGCACTTGTAGTGGAAAGTGGATTTGCCTTTAGTAAATAACCCCCAGAGCGTTCTTTTTTTGCTTTCTTACATAATTGCTATAGCTTGTACCACTGTTACACTATATTATTGTGGTGTAAACACTAGCATGTTTTTCTTTGCTGCTCTCAGAATCTTAATACCTATACGCAGTGGCACAGGGGGAGATTTACACTTGTCCTAGCTAAAAGCTGAGCTGTCGCTGTGCTTGCTGCATCATTAAGAATGCAAACATTTGTAAAAATGGAAGGACTTTGAAAACCGTAACATTTGGCAAACTACAGGAAATACCTGGTTTTCGTTCTGTGCAAGATCTATAACTCAGCTCCATAGCATGAGTCCATAAAAGTAGTTTTAATGTTGCCCAGACCTAATTGTGCCAAACAAAAAGCGAATTTATGTGAAATAGCAGCCTATTATGAAAACAGAAGTTCTTTGCCATATACAGAACATAAATTTGCCATTGTGTATGACCTCTCTGTTAGCTTGCATTCCAGGCTGGTGTAGGCTTAATGTTTGGCAGCAATGTTTTATGGGATTGCTGGATGGGTAGTTAGTCCTATGCGGAAAATTATTGCCCCTTCCTCCGCAACACCACATTCTTTATAGATATATGAAGACGATCTATAAAAAATAGGTTTTGGTAGATGCTGGAAAGTTAAACCAGTTTAAAGCTCATTGTATTTTCTTGGGACTTCAGTGGTGTTTTGACCTTTTTAGACATCATTGTAGTTTACTCTTCCTCTTGAATTTCAAATGTCTTTAATATTATACTGAGTGAAGCATCAGAAATGAAAATACTAAAAGACCAATATTTGACTTCACTATTGATATCAATAGTACAATTATTGGTCTATGTAATCCTAGACTCTGACCTCTCCCTCAGACAGTTTTTTTTTAATTTTTTTTTTCATGTAACCCTGCAAGTTGCACGAAAAAAAACAGCTCCGGTCAGAGAGACTGTACTAACCTTGCATGGTTAGTTAAGCGATCTCATAAGCGAGCTGTTGTATTCTGACAGGGGGACGGTCCCCCCGCCATAACACTCTGATCAGCACTCTGTCATTGGCTGAGAGCGCTGATCAGGAGTCAGTCGGCTGCTGGTTTTCCAGCATGCACGTTCGTCAGAAAGCGGCCAAGCAGCCGGCCTCTTTCAGACAGACCAACATGCACACAGGCCCAATGTCGGCTGTTTTCTTTTTGTTTTTTTTGAACCGACAAATGTCACCCGACATTCTGCCGGGTGTATGGGGCTTTATTCTTGCTGCCTTAACCTCCACAACGTTTCCAGAATTTGCCCCTTAACGGACGACACCACAGAACAACTTATTCACTCCTTTGGTTATTTCCCGCCTTGACTACTGCAACTTTCTCTTCACTGGCCTACCTTTACACAGGCTATCCCCCCTTCAGTCATTCATGCCTGCTGCCCCTCTGGCAATCCCTTCACTGTCTTCCACTAGCCCAATGTAATAAAAAAAAAGCGAAATACTAAACAACAACATATAAAACAATCCACAACACTACTCCCAGCTACATTACCAACCTCCTCTGCGGATATCGCCCAAATCGTCCTTTCCACTCTTCCCAAGACATCTTGCTCTCTAGCGCTCTTATTTCCTCCCATACTGGCCTCCAGGACTTCTCCAAAATCTTTCCCATCCTCTGGAAATCCGTACCCCAGTATGTCAGGTTAACTTCTACCCTGTCTACATTTAGGAGATCCTGGAAAACTCATTTATTCAGGGAAATCTACCCCACTGTAGTACAGCCACCTCCTTCAGATCAGATGATGCCCCGCATCTCTTGCCTTTTTTTACCACCTTCCCCTCCCTTTAGATTGTAAACTCTATGAGCAGCGTCCTCCTATTCCTTCTGTATTGAACTGTATTGTGATCGTACTATCGCCCTTTATATTGTAAAGTTCTGCGCAAACTGTTGGCACTATAAAAATCCTGTATAATAATAATTGCAAGGTCCACACTGGTAGCATCTGATGCTAATTAGGGTGTTAATACAGTGCATGAGATTTTTAAATATTATGCCAAATGAAAGCATCTCATGTAATCATTTAATTTGGTGGGGTAGTCAGTAGCTTACAAGTATCAAAAATGCTAATTGTCACTTGCAAAGAGATGTTTCCCACCATTCCTTTTCTCTATAGGGCAGTACGGAACCTTTCATGTTCTGCGTATTACAGTAGAATGATGGCGGATTTCTGAAAAGACGCAGTAGACCCTGGCAGCATAACCCAGAGGTGGTCAAACTGATCTCCCCTCCCCCCATTGCTCTTGCACAATTATTGTCACCCCCAAGTCAGTGTTTATCTGGGAACTGCAGAAAACATTGATACGATAATGAAAAGGATAAAACCAGATCTGGCAAAACAGGTTGTTTTTGTTTCTTGTATTAGTAATATTATTATTCTTGTTTCTTGTATTATAGTTATATAATATAGATATATAGGTATATAGTTATTATAGTTTCTTGTATTAGTAGTATTAGTGTATTAGTAGTAGTGGCATTGTATAATTTTCGCTCTTTCCCTGCCATTCAGTTAACTAGTCATGTTTGCCAGAAACTAGGAAGGTACACATGTGTGTAAATTATTAGTTAAAAGACCCACACAAATTACCAGTTGGAAATCTGTAAAAAAAAAACGTGTTCGGTATGGGTTTATGAAGCCATGGCCTAGTGCAATGGTTCTCAACCTCAGTCCTCAAGTACCCCCAACAGGCCACGTTTTTGGAATTTCTCTTAGATAAAATAGCTGTCCAAAATATCAAGTCATTGACTGATTTAAAGCACCTGTGCAAGATAAAGGAAAACTTGCAAACAGGGGCTGTTGGGGGTATTTGAGGACTGGCGTTGAGAACCACAGGTCTAGTGGATACATGTGGTTCCTTCCAATGGAAAAAACATGCTACCCACCAGTCACTAGCACAATTCCAAACTATAGTGTATCTAATAATTCCAATGGATAATTTTTCATAGCAATATAGCCCCCCTCCTCCTCCATTCCTCCATTCTTTCATTGTGGTCTTCAGCGGATATGAGAATTTCAATTAAATGACCCCCTCCCCTTTCGCAGCTGTTCTCTAGTTGATATAGATGCACATTCTTATGTAATTCTTGGAAGCGGAGTAAGGAAATGTTTTTAGGCCCCTTTCTCTCAGCTAATTGTTGTAAGTTGTCATTTTTGTTAGGAAACTAATTATCAAAGTGCTGTAATCTTTTCTGGAATGCAGTAGATGTGACCCATGGTAGACATAACGTGGCCCTTTGAAGATGGTCCACTGTTGCATTCAAGATTAACATGCCTCCCTACATTTTTGCCAAAGTTTGTTTCTTCTAGAAAATGCAAGCACAATGGTTTTTCCCATACATTGAACTAAATACATCGGTACATTTCCCTGAAAAAGTTTACAATCTAAAGTCATAGGAACAGATGAACACAGGAGGGCTGGATTGATGTTGAAAAAAAAAATGGAACAAGTGTAGGAAACAGACAACCTGCACAGATGGGTGTGTTTGGTGGCAATTTAGCCCAGGCCCCTTACGTCTAGGCCACAATCCTAACCACCAGGCCATTTTGTCTTCTGTACATGCATACCATGCATTAGGCTTTAACTCCCTCTCTAATCAGAAAACAACATACAATGTGCACATTAATTGGACAAACCTATTTTCTTTACCAAGAAATTCCAAGTGCTTGTAGCTAAATTTAAGAGCACAACAAATCCTATAATTTGGCACACATTTGCAAATATTTCTGGGTTTTCTGCATGTATTAAATGCTCCTGTAATTGAAGTGAACACTGGAGGTTATTGATATGGATGAATGCCATAAAGAACCCATGTCACGTGGGAGCTTCAGATTCTTAATTCTTTCAGCCGATCAAAAACAAGAGTCTAAAGATGCAAATTGTTCTATTTGTTCAGGTCAGGGGGAATTTAATTTCAAAGACAAAACCACACATTAGCTTTAACTGATTCCTTCACTGCATATTTGCATGCAACGTTTAGGTTGGCCATGCATTTTACAATTTTCCTTTTCAATTTTTTAGATTCCCCTTCAACTATGTAGTGTAAGGGCCTGTCTGACTGCATACATATTGAAAGTGTTTAGTTTTGACCTCATGTTATATGGTTTTGGTAAATCTAAAGGAAAATTGAATAAGAAAATGGTATAATGTATGGCCAGCCTTACATTAGACAGTATGTGTTATTTGCACTAGTCCCATTATTTTCCAAATCTACTTTACATGAATATTCATCAGGTTTCCAGACTTCCAGATTGGTAGAAATTGTCTTAATAACCATAACTGTAGAAACAGTTTAAAGAGGACCTGAGCTGTGCCTCCAAATAGGCAAACAGAGGGAAAAGGACTGGCCCCCAGTATTGCTTGTGGGCTTCTTGCAGATGATCTTTTCTCCATTACTGACTTGCTATGCCTTTATTATGCAGTGTGTCTGGGTGGGGGCAGCAATCTTGGTAAGGAAATGGGGCTTCCTCAGAGGACAGTGGACTGGTGAGATCATTTTCAAGATTCAGTGCAGAAAGCAAAGCCACAATATGAATGTAGCAAAAGCAGGGAGATCCTTGCACTGCAGCTCTGCAGGCACAATTTTCACTCCAACGGCAAAAGTGAACTCGCCAAATCTCCTTAGACTAGAAGGTGCGAGACCAATACCTTCCATGATCTCATATGCAGATATGAAGCAATGAAATTTCTCAGGAGAAATTCAAAACAAAACATACCCTGTTTGTTTAGTATACTGCTATTATTTCTATATGCTCCTGCAACATGCCAAACCTTCACTGTTTAAGCTTAATCCATATTCTTTATTTCACTTGTGATTTTGTGACTAATTCGGGGAAATATAATGGGTTATTAATCCCAAGTGACCTGATATTCCATACACCATTGCTCCCAACTGTCCCTGATTTCGAGGGACTGTCCCTGATTTCGAGCAATGTCCTTCTGTCCCTCATTTGTCCTTAATTTTGACCTAATCAATATAGATGTGTATAAAATGCACTTTGCATCTATCAAAAAGTATTTTCCAGCGCTAAACCTTTCATCTGATTTCTAAATCGCTGCATTTGTAAATTCCAAAAGCCAATATAAAGGAATAGTAGTGGTAAAGGGGGTGTGGCAAGGGGTGTGTCCTATGCCTGCATACTTTTGCTGATAGGTGTCCCTCATTCCCATTTAAAAAAATTGGTGGGTATGCATACACATCCACTACTTAATGGCTCTGTAATCTATTTTTCATTAAATGGTCTCCATGCAACGTCCTCTGCAAGCTCCTAAACCTCCTTTCCCCCCTCACTTGCATTTGTTTGAAATTAGAAGTGCATGTTAGTTGTGGTCATGTGCACACTGCAAATCCTATAGTCCATTTCAACAATGAGAGAGCGGGCGGCTATGCTCCTACAGTGGGGTTATGGAGAATTAATGTATTCACCCTGTAACAGGAAGTTGGATCACAGCAACAGAAGGAAAGGAATTTGGAGGACGCTGGGAGCAACAGAATGTACCTTTTTTTTGGAGTTAATAATAGATACTTGAATGGAGTATATATATATATATATATATATATATATATATATATATATATATATATATATATATATATATATATATATATATATATATATATATATATATTTTTAAAACCAAAGTTTTGTGGCACTTTAAGATTTGTAGGATAATTACAGCCAGGGGCGGACTGACCACTCGGGCACCACCCAAGGCCATTAGGGGCCTGGACTCGGCCACTTGCCATCCAAATCAGATGGAACCTGCTTCCCCCCACCTCCACTGTTGGCTTACGTTCGCTCAAAAATCATGTGCAGAGGCTCCTATGTTTTTCTTTTTTCTCCTCTGCAACATGTTGGATGTTTATCCACAATTTAAAATGAATGTGGTTGCTGCTGTTGCTTTTTATTATAAGGAAAATTATTATTAATATACAGGATTTATATAGCAGCACCAACAGTTTGTGCAATGCTTTACAACATGAGGCCAGACAGTACAATTACAATACAATTCAATACAGGAGGAATCAGAGGGCCCTGCTCATTAAGTTAATAAATCTGCCCCATACTGTAGCTTGGACTCCATGCCTTTTTATGGATTGTGGTCCTGAAGGTACAAGGTTTTTTTTTACCATAATGTGTTCTCTGCATCAAGGTAAAAAATACTTTTTTGGAGCCCCCCTTCCCCTTATATTTACCTAAACCCTATCTTGATCCAGAGTTGTGCCTAAGAGCAGTGTCTCTCTACGATCTTTTTTTTTTTTTTTTTCTCTCTCTTTCTTCACTAGAGAGTGAGGCAGTAGCGGGAGCCATTGGCATCTGCTGGTGTCAACCACATCCAGTGAGGACGAAGTGGGGGATGGGGCCGAGCTGCGCTGTGTGTGTCAGTGGACACACAGTGTGGTTTAGGAGTGAACCTGCATGAGTGCCACCATCTTAAACGACTTGTTATGGGGTACTTAGAGGGGAGGGGGGGGGGGGCAGGAGCGCAAGTGGGGAACTCCATAAGAAGAGGATCGTCTGGGTTGCTTTGTGCAAAAACATTACATTGTGCAGGTAAGTACAACATGTTTATTTTTTTTATTTCCATAAGAGTCACTTTAATTCAAATGCACATGTAGAGTAACACTGGTATGTACAGTTGTGCTCATAAGTTTACATACCCTGGCAGAATTTATGATTTCTTGGCCATTTTTCAGAGAATATGAATGACGCAAACTTTTCTTTCACTCATGGTTAGTGTTTGGCTGAAGCCATTTATTATCAATCAACTGTGTGTACTCTTTTTAAATCCTAATCGCAACAGAAACTACCCAAATGACCCTGATCAAAAGTTTACATACCCCAGTTATTAATTCCATATATTGCCCCTTTAACATCCATGACAGCTTGAAGTCTTTTGTGGTATTTGTGGATGAGGCTCTTTATCTTCTCAGATGGTAAAGCTGCTCATTCCTCTTGGCAAAAAGCCTCCAGTTCCTGTAAATTCTTGGGTTATCTTGCATGAACTGCACGTTTGAGATCTCCCCAGAGTGGCTCAATGATATGGAGGTCAGGAGACTGAGATGGTCACTCCAGAACCTTCACTTTATTCTGCTATAACCAATGACAGGTCAACTTGGCCTTGTGTTTTGGATCATTGTCATGTTGTCATGCGCAGCTTCCTGGCTGATGAATGCAAATGTTCCTCCAGTATTTTTTGATAACATACTGCATTCATCTTGCCATCGATTTTGACCAAATTTCCTGTGCCTTTGTAGCTCACACATCCCCAAAACATCAGCGATCCACCTCTGTGTTTCAGAGTAGGAATGGTGTATCTTTCATTATGTTGACTCCTCTCCAAATATAGCATTCATGGTTGTGGCCAAAAAGCTCAATTTTGGTCTCATCACTGCAAATGACTTTGTGCCAGAAGGTTTGAGGCTTGTCTCTGTGCTGTTTGGCGTATTGTAAGCAGGATACTTTGTGGCATTTGTGTAGTAATGGCTTTCTTCTGGCGACTCGACCATGCAGACCATCTTTCTTCAAGTGCCTCCTTATTGTGCATCTTGAAACAGCCACACCACATGTTTTCAGAGAGTCCTGTATTTCACCTGATGTTATTTGTGGGTTTTTCTTTGCATCCTGAACAATTTTCCTGGCAGTTCTTGCTGAAATTTTAGTTGGTCTACCTGACCGTGGTTTGGTTTCAACAGAACCCCCCCATTTTCCACTTCTTGATTGGAGTTTGAACACTGCTGATTGGCATTCTCAATCCCTTGGATATCTTATATCCCTTTCCTGTTTTATACAGTTCAACTACCTTTTCCCGCAGATCCTTTGACGATTCTTTTGCTTTCCCCATGACTCAGAATCCAGAAACATCAGTGCAGCACTGGATGAAAGATGCAAGGGTCTGTCAGGAGTCCAGAAACTCATTGACCTTTTATACACACACACTAATTACAAGCAAACAGATCACAGGTGAGGATGGTGAAAACTCACCTGTGATCAAACCCCTTTGTGTCAACTTGTGTGCATGTTATCAGGGTATGTAAACTTTTAATCATTTGGGTAGTTTCTGTTGCCATTATGATTTAAAAAGAGTAAACACAGTTCATGGATAATAAATGGCTTCAGCCAAACACTAACCGTGGGTGAAAGAGAAAAGTTTTTGTGTTATTCATATTCTCTGAAAAATGGCCAAGAAATCATAAATTCTGCCAGGGTATGTAAACTTATGAGCACAACTGTACATTAGAAACCATTGGTTTTGTTGCACATCTATAGTATGTTATATTATTTTGGGCTCCTGTGAAATAGGGCTATATATATATATATATATATTTTTTTTAATGTTTTACAAGAAAATGACACTTATTAAAAAGAAAAAAATGGCAGGTTGTGGGTGCAAACACACCTGTTAAATGTATACAATAAAGAAGCATTAACAGAAGAAGAAAAACCTAATTAAGCTGCACCAATCCAACAAATACATTTTTAAACAATCCAGGGTGTGTTCAGTGCTAGGATTTTTCTTGCAGCACTTTAGTCTTAGTGTAAAATATTCTATACACCCATGTGAATGTTTTTGTTGACATTCAGTCCTGCCTAGACAGATAATGAAATTTGGGTGAAGTAACCAAATTGTATTTACGATGTTGTTCTTTGCTTTTCTCTAGAACAGTATTGTGTATTGATACAGTTTGTTGGAGATGAACATTGTAGGTTTACCTGTAAGAAATACAACATGCAGTTCTTTTTGTGTACCTTACTATGAGGGAGTTGTGACCTCTGCTGGCATGAAATAAGATTACATGGATCCCAACATTGATGGATTACAAGCAAGAATTCCGTGATCTTTTGCTGGATTGTGGATAATGCTTGCTCTGTGTGTCTTGATTAGTGGTTGTGGAGTGGTTTTGCACTTCAAATGCAAAATATAACTTGCGTTCCAAAAAGCTTCAATCCACAGCAGGTTCATGAGGCAGAGAACAAAACAGTTCAGCTCTGTACTTGAAATATGGTTATATAGATTCAGAAAAAAAAACCTACACACAATATGTTAGGAATGCTAACAATTGAAGATTTTTAGATCAAAAGTTTTATATTCTGCATTTTAAAGCTGTATTAAACCCAAAAGCAAACCTTTATTATATTGCAGAATACCAATTCTTAGGTGTATTGGTGCATTTGTTTCCTTTTTTTTATATATATTTTTTTTATTTTAAGTTTTCAATTAGCAATAATCACGCCTTGGATAAACTTCATTGGCTACGATACTGCCACTGCCCACTGCGCAAAGCTTTTTTTTTTTTTTTTTTGTGCTTTTTTTACTGTTTTCATCCAGTGATACAGCCAGGATGTCTGTTGTTTTTTACAAGCTCTCCAGCAGAATGTATCGGTTTACACAGAGATGAGATAAACCATTTAACACTGGCAGAGGTGATTAACCCTTTCCCGCCACTGCCTCCCAGCCCTTTAAGAGTGTCTAAATGCCAGGAGGCGAAGGTGGGCATTCCGATCATGTGACCGCTGTGATTGTATATATGCTGCCTCTCGGTATAAAAGCCCACCCACCAAGAGGCTGCATACTGTATATGCATACAGCCAGTGGGAAGAGGTTAAAACAACCAGCTTTTTATTCATTCCCTTTGTACCCCTCAGAGCTACCTGGCTACCCTTACCAGTGACCCAATGCTTTGCTACCTTTTAGACCCCTTTTATGCCCTTTAGAAGCTATATAAAATAAATACCAGACATCTTGGGTGCAAGGTATTTCAGTGACATCATTTGGTGCAATTACCCTCCAGTTACCAAGCTAAAAAATAACCATGGTTAAATGCAGTGGCGGCCGGTGTTTTTTTTTTTTTTGTTTTTTTGGTTTTTTTTGGGGGGGGGGGGGGAGGCAGCAAACAGTAAGCCACCGACACAGCCCCCCCCCCCCGGCCTCCTTTGCAATTACCCCATCTTCCCATGCTTGGCAGCAGCCTCACGCTTCCCTGGGCTCCACGGCGGCGGCAACTTCCGTTTTCCCTCCCTCCCTCCTTCTTGGCAGCCAATCTGGAGTCTTCTCTTTTCGACCAATCAGAAAATGGGTCTCACACCCGCTTCTGCTTGGCCAGATTGAGGATCAGTGTTACAACAATATTCATTTGCTTTTGTAACACTTGGGTGGGCTCATGGAGCAATGCTCTGCGCCATGAGCCACCCTATTTTGAAGCCTATTAGATCCTCTGGCTCTAATCAGGTGCTTAAAAAAACACCCCCATTGCTGTAATTCAGGCACCCTGAAAGGGGTGGACGCCTGAATAGGAGGTGGCTGCAACGGCCATGGATGAATCTATCCATTATTCATATAGAGGGGGGCAACGCCCGGCGCCCCTAATGGACGGACCGCCACTGCACAACACTATATATTTCAGATACTAATAAATATGAGCAGATTGCTAAGGAAAAATGTAATGTACTGATCGGTACAGTGCCCGTTTGTATACTTAATCTGTTACGTTTGTACTTGTGATTTGTCTTCAAAGTGCCTGTAAAACCCTTCCATACACCCAGTGAAGTGACTGGCCTCAGGGGATACACAAAGATGACACAATTCCTCCTACATAAGTTGTACCTCTTTATCTGTAGTTTTTTCTACTCTACAGCTGTTGAAAGTCCAGAATATATAAAGCTTGTCTGAGCTTTCAGAAAGCAGGGGAGCTGAAGTTATACACTGCAGAGCTCAGCGAGGAGTGCTGATTGGAGGGAAGGGACACACCCCCTTCACACCGTTCAAAGGCACAAAGCTGAGGCTGTCAATCAAGGGCTGTTTGCTGGAGGTCCCACCCCGGTCACCTTTATTCTCTTGATGTCAGGAAAACTTGTCAGAAGTAACTCCTGCTGGTATCAGAGGAATGAAGCAACAGAAATGACACTTAGTGCTGTGGATTGAGACAAGTACACACTATAGAGGGATATGCTCTGTTCATATTTCATGTCTGAGGTTTACAACCACTTTAAATGATTTGGTATATGCACTGTGGCCATTTTCTGATCTTGTTGTAGGTCTGCTCCAGTATTTCATATTTTTATTATTTTTTTCAAAGGGTTTTTAAACCTTATGACATTGAAAGGTGATGTTTTAGGAAATGCAGAATTGTACTTTCATTAGGAGAATCGCAGGAAGTATGATTGGACATACAATAAAATAAAATTGGTCTTGTTGTATGTCCTCGTGGTGTTATTATAGAACACTGGTTACTCTGCACTGTAAGCGAGGTGACCTTTGGATAGGTGAGCCGTGCGTCACGTGTGAAGAGATTTCTGGTCATGTGCACACCTTCGCTGCCTAGCTACGGCCTTGTTCCCAGCATGTGACTTTTTTTCTTTTACATGGAATGTTGGTTTAACAGCTTTATAGCTTGAGGCTTTGTTTTACAATTTCAAATAAGCAAAAAGGTAGCCAACAAATAACCGAAGAAACGGTGATATATTTTATAGGGATCAACTCCAAATGCATAAATAGAAAAAAAAAATAAGACTAAACTTTTGGATTAAAAAAAAAAGAAAATTCTATTCAAGTCTGTATACTCATAAAAGTACATTCTATTACTCTCGGCCTCCTCCAAATCTCCAAATTCCTTTATGTTGCTGTGATCTGACTTCCTGTTAGAGGGTGGCTATGTTCATTCTCCATGGTCCCACTGTATGTAGGAATATAATTGCCAATTCTTGCTTGTTCCTTAGACTATGGGATGTGTAGTGTGCTTTGACCAGTGCACATGATCACAACCAATGTGTACAGCCCAAAATCAAAAATGTAATATATTGCAGCTTACCAATCCTTAGATGTGGTGGCTGCATTAGTTTTTTTTTTCTTAGGCCTTTTTCACCTGGTGATCTGGCCAGTAACACATCAACTGTATTAGAGTGCGCCCACTGTGGGTGACTGAGCACTGGGGGCCCTTTTGGACAGCAGCATTGTTAGTTTGTTATATGTACTAGCAGTTTTTTAAATACACTAAGAAATTGAAGCCAGAATCGGCTTTGATTGGCTGTTTGTAACAGTAAACCGGAAACAATGAAATGACATCACTTCCGGTTTACACAGAAACCATCTTTGCCATTTTTAGAAATCCTAAAGTATTCAAAAACATTGATTTTTGTGTTATGAATGATTTTAAGGGTAGAGACCCCAGATCTCTTTATAAAGAGGACC
The DNA here is from genome assembly GCF_042186555.1 of Aquarana catesbeiana. Classification (NCBI taxonomy): domain Eukaryota; kingdom Metazoa; phylum Chordata; class Amphibia; order Anura; family Ranidae; genus Aquarana; species Aquarana catesbeiana. Next base: position 399,067,907 of record NC_133324.1, read on the forward strand.
TGTCATTGCCTATTACTGTCACAAGGATGCATACATTCCTTGTGACAGCAATAAAAGTGATAAAAAGGAAAAAAATGAAATCAACAATGTAAAAAAAAAAAAAAAAAATGAAAGTGCCCCATCCTCCCGCGCACACATGTCGGTTACACATGCAAATAGCGATCATCACGCACATGTGAGGTATCGCCTCGAACATCAGATCATGCAGTAATTCTAGCAACAGACCTCTTCTGTAAATCTATTGTGGTAACCTGTAAAGACTTTTAAAGCATCACTTATGGATAGTAAAATTTGCGTTGTTTGGCGTGCTCAATTTTAAAGCGACTGGGGTGGGACAAGTTTTTAGATTTTTAGTCTTGCCCAGGGTAACACAGAACCAAAAAACACCACTACTGTACCCTAATACATCTGCAATAAAGCTTGTTCTTTTGAAAAACAGACTTGCTGGCTGGATCACCAGATAAAATGTAGAGGGGGGAAAAAAAGCATAAAAAAAGAAAAACTAATGTAGCCATCACATCCAAGAATTAATAAGCTGCCATATAATAAATGTTTGCTTTTGGGATTAATACTACTAATAAACCCTTGCACTGGAGTTGCCCCCGCATTGCAAAAGTTACTGGTTTATTTAGTTTAAAGAAGAGAAAAGGCACTTTTATTTTTTTACCTGATCGTCCATCATCCCCCCAAAGCAGGCAACACTCCCCCCATCTCCAGCAGTGGACTGTCCCTCAGCGCCATCACAGCCAGTGCAGGGTTATAGACCATGCATTAGTCTTGATGACTTCAGGAGCTTAGACCGGTGGCGCATGGGGGGCAAAGACACTGCAGGGATTGGTCTAGTAGCAGCGAGGAGCCATGGATCAGGTAAGTCAATTTTTCTTTTCGAAGTCTCTTAGACCCAAACAAGCAATTAACCCTTGCAGCGTGGGCACAGTCTATCTGCAAGGAATATTTTTTTTTAAGTTTCCCAGCAGTTGAGATTTAAAGTGATTTGTAAACCTCTTCATATTCCCAGGGAAGTGATTGGCCTAAGGTGATACACAGAGACGAAACAAAGCCACCTACATACATTTTTTTTTTTTTTCTCTATAGTCCTTCCAAGTGCAAAATTGACAGCTTGTTTGAGAAAGCAGGTGGCGGTAGGGACACAACCCCCCCCCCCCCCTCCTTTCACATGGCACACAGGAACAAAGCTGAGGTGGTCAATCACATGTTGTGTGCTGGAGGTCCGTCCCCTGCCCTTCTTTTTTTACATCTTGGGGTCAGGAAAACGTTCCAGAAGTAAATCGTGCTGATACCAGAGGAACGAGACCGCAGACAGACATTACTTAGTGCTCTGGATGGAGACAAGTACACACTATAGAGGGATATGCTCCGTTCATATTTCATGTCTGAGGTTTACAACCACTTTAAGTAGTAGCTGCGTATGGATTATTTTTTTAAGAAGGAAGACATTGTTTCATGTCACTTTTAGTAGGCTTTGCTAGGATAACCAGTTCAAGGAATGTGTAGACAAGCCTTTATCAACATTTTTTTACCCTGGGGGAACTCCTTCGTGGAACCCTTACAAAAACCATTTAGTGGAGGGGGGCAAAGGGAACAATGCCACTTACACTAGTAGTCAGTAGGGGAGGACTGCCCCCTCTTACATTGGTAGTCAGAATAATACTACCCTTACAGTCAGATAAAAAGATCATTGGTGCCACGTTTCTAGCTCTGATCAGTGGTGTTGGGACCACAAGTATGCAGGCATCATCCAATGAGAGGTCATTCAACCACAGCTCAAGGAACCCCTGGTATCCTCTGAACCAGTGGTTCTCAACCCTGTCCTCATGTACTCCCAACAGGCCATGTTTTGGGAAGTGCTCTTTGTTAAAATATCTGTCCAAAATACCAAAACATTGACTCCGATTTAAAGCAAGATAAAGGAAAACCTGCAAAAATGGCCTGTTGGGGGTACTTGAAGACAGGGTTGAGAACCACTGCTCTGGAGAACCCTGGTTGAGAATGGCTGCTATAGAGAATACAAACAACCCTGGGGAGCAGTTAGTGTTTCGAAATCTGTGCCCAAGTTGGTTTTGGAGAGGGTATGAATGGACATCAATATAGAGCATGTTCCATTTCCAAGTGAATTTTCACTTATCTTAGCGAGTGAATTGAAACAAAGTAAAAATTACAATGCTATCTACTTGAATGGGCTGCCCTATGCTCGTTTGTCGTGACAAAGAAGCTCAGGGACCAAATTCTGGCCACGCGTGTTGCCACGATTCTCGCACGTTTTCTGCCATCACAATCACGGCAAAGTTGCACCACATTTGTAAGCCATTGAATCACCTTGAATGGAATCCCAAACCTGCTTCACGCCATGATTTGAAATTGCAGGTAGAATCACGCAATTCCTATTTACCCAAATGAGAACGGCGCCTCGGTTTTCTGGCTAGGATGATTTTTCTACACTTTTTATAATTGACAATCATGCTACACCAGTAAAATGATCCTGCACTGTTTTGATTTCCAGTCTGCCCACTAAAAATACAAAAATGTAACAGAAAGCTGCAATAACATTGAGCCAGTCCCTGCTTGTCCTGCATTTGCCCTCTAGACAATAAATCTCAACATTAGCATGCAGGTATGACATTAGCATGTAATGACAGAGCTGAGTAGGGCGTTTAAACATGGTTCCTATAGGATTCCAGTGCAGAGGCGGATCCAGAATGCCTAAGCTCCTTCACGATGTACATTCTTTCTTAACTTGTGTGTGACGTGCACGTTCTACTGCAAGGAAGCTTTCTATGGAACTGTGAATGTTAAATTTACATACCGTATGTTTACTTTTATCAATTACATGTACTATTTATAGGAGTTTATTGATGAACTGGCAAATCTGAATATATTAAATGCTAGTGTGTGTTCTAGAATTTCAGTATGCAAAAAATACATGGGGCTTTGCATTGAGGCTTAGACTCCTAAGGCAGGCATGTCTCCTACCTATTTATCGCAGACAATTTTAAGCTGGTCAGCCAGGCAACTAGCATTTTCAATAGGGGGGCAGCTATAGCAGCCCCTACATTTCTTTCATGTGAGGAAAACTTTTTTAAAAAATGGTCCTTCTACTGGTTCTCTGGTCCATTTAAATAATATTGGCTTGTGATTTGTAATTGCCTATATATATATATATATATATATATATATATATATATATATATATATATATATATATATATATATATATATATATAATTATTTTTTTTTTTTTTTTATTCATATACTTTTTGTTACTGATTTTATAATCCACTTGGTGTCACTGTGAAACAAGAATAGGGCTATACTGGGAACTAGTACTGACTAAGCTAAAAAAAAAAAAAAAGTAATAAAAGTAGAGAGAAACAATCTTTGCTGCTTTGTGAGAATTACTCTGTGTTAATGTATGTGCCTTGACATACAGGAGTTGAGTTACTAAAACTGATGAGTGCAAAATCTGGTGCAGCTGTGTATGGTAGCCAATCGGCATCTAACTTCAGCTTGTTCAATTAGACCCCTTTCACACTGGGGCAGGTTTCAGGCACTATAGTGCTAGAAATAGCCTCTGCTAAGCGTCTGAAAACTGCCTCTTATTCCTTCCAATGTGCCTTTCACACTGGGGCGGTGCCCTTGCGGGATGAGGAAAAAAGTCCTGCAAGCAACATCTTTGGGGTGGGTTGGGAGCGCTGTATACAGCGCTCCCAATACACCCCTGTCCATTGGAATGAATGGGCAGTGCTTTGAAAGCGCTACAAAACGGGAGTTTATAACCCCTTTTTTTGGGTTAAAAACGCCCTGCTAGCTTCCCGAAAAGTGGTGCAAAAGCGCCAATTAAACAGCAGTACGGCATCCTTAAAACGAGCTGCGCTGTAGCGCTAACGCGGCCCCAGCCCCAGTGTGAAAGGGGTCTTAAGCTTTAACAATAAAACCTGGAAGCTGATTTCTATGCTGAGCTGCACCAGATTTTGCAATGTCCAGTTTTAATAACTGACATGTTGAACTGCGTTGCATTTACTTCATGAGCTGTTTTTTTTTTTTTTGTTTTTTTTTTACTTAAATAAGCTTTATTAAAAGGATTCTTTATTTTTTGGTAAGGCTGGCCATAGTTTATGCGTTTTTTTTTTTTTTTTGCTCAATTTCAACACTGTGTTACTGGGGGAATTCCTCCCGCTGCGCTGTTGTGTTCTGACAGCGGGAGGTTTCCCAGACGTCAAAATACAATGGTCACAGCCAACTGCTGTGATTGTACAAAAAAAAGAAAAAAAAACAGGCTGGTTGCACTGAAGCCGATTGATGGATTGTCTTCGGTGCAACTAACCTGCCCATAGATGGATCAAAACTGGTCTGGTTCCTGCTGAACCAGCCGAATTTCGATCCATCTATGGCCAGCTTAAGACTTAATGCACATATCATTGGCATGTAAAATCCATGTTAGTGGTCCGCGGGATTCAAAATTGTGAGTTTAGTGGTCCGTGAGGTCCGAAAGGTTGGCATGGCATCTTTCACTGCTATAGTGTTGGCGGCCAGCATGCCTGAACCATGGCAGCTCATGACGCTAATCCAGGGCAAGCATGCAAGGCCATCCCCACATTCAGGAGAAAATAAAAGTCTGGCTCCTCCAGACCTGCTCTACCTCCCGCCCTCTGCTGCACTGTTGGAGCAAAATAGGTAGGAATCTGATGTGAGGAGGTGATTGTGTAATTAGGGACTGTGAAGGGGGGACCCTGTGATGAAAAGACTCGGTGATGGGGGAGGGAGAATCTGATGTGATGGAGAGACTCTGACATATAGCAGGGACTCAGACTTGATGGGGGGCCCTCTGACATGATGTGGGACCTCTGATGTGAAGGTGGGCTTTTGAGCTAAAGTTTATTTGATCAGGATGGTTGTGTGCATTGTCCCAGGCCAGTTTTTTACATTTTGGACTAGGGTGCCTCAGAATTTTGCACACTTTTAAAGGGTGTAATTAGACAGTAGAGAGCAGACTGGCGCTGTACTGTGTTAAAGAATGAATGGCACACCTGCTTGTCCCTGAATTTCATTGTGTTGTATATTTCCTGTAAACCTACAAACGCCAAGTGAACAGGATTCCAGGGCAGACATTGTCACCATTCATGGAACCAGAGACTGCATTGTGTCTGGAGAACCTAATGACTCTGGATTTTAACTTTGACATGGTGGTCCCCTGTCAGGTTAATTAGAGTTTGGCATCTTCCCAAGCACGGCTTCAGTAACCGAATAAAACATCATTTCCAGGGAATTATTACTCCAACGCAAAGTTTTGTCTGCTAAGGGGCCAAAGTACTTCTTAGAAGAAAGCCTGTTTATGTTCTTGCTTTAGTGAAGATTTTACTTTTTTTTTTTTTTTTTTTCCTGGTTGCTTTGAACCATTTCCAGTCCAGAATAGCCCTGTATACTTAGTTTATTAACCATATGGCAGGGCTTGACAAACTTGTTTGAATCTAGCAGCCAGCTAAAAAAGTTAGGAGCCAGTTTGTGCATGTGCACAGCGATATGTAGTGTGTATCGCAATCGACCTTTTCATGCGTTGGCTCCCTAAAACGTGCGTTTGTTTGTCCGTGCGTATATGTGGGGGGGCTCAACATTTTTTTTTTTTTTTTGGGTGGGGGATTTTGTGTGCTTGGGTGTAACAAATTGTGGAAGCAATCAGGCCGCCCGAATGCAAACTATCTGCCTACAGGTCCTAATCATGTGTAACTGTTCTTATGAAGTTACTGGTGAATAGTTGCACAATCTCCTTAAGTTATAACTAGATTAATTAGATGATATTGACAATGTGCTGCCTGTTGATCATCAAAAGAAAGAATTGATGCACCACACATGAGAACTGCAAATTTTGTTTATTTTCCATTATGTGATAGATATATGTGATCTCTCTGATCAAGTTGAAACTATTAACAAAATTCTAACAAAGTTTGACTATGATCAGTGGATGTAGATCAAGTTTGTCTTATTCATCACTGTCTATCTTCTCCATTGTTTCTTAGCCTAAAAAGTCCGCCTCCCTGGTAATACTTAGTACTACCGTATTTTGCATCCTCAATGATTTATGGACGTGGCTTATTTTTGATGCACTTTCTCTTTTATGACCAATGATAGCTTATAAATGATTTCACTGACACCATTGATGGAGCACTATTCCTCCTACTGACACAAATTATGGAGCACTCTTCCTCCCACTGACACCAACAATCAGGTACTTTTCCTCCCACTGATACCGATGATGAAACACTATTCTTTCCACTGTCACCAACAGTGGACCACTACTCTCCCTACTGACTCCAACCATGGGGGCACTATTCCTCTCTCTGACACCAACCATGGGGTATTATTTCTCACAACGCCACCGATGATGGCGCATTAATTATTCCACTTACACCAATGATGGGGCACTCTACCTCCCACTGACCCTAATGATGGGACACTATTCCTCCCCCTGGTACTAACGATTGAGCACTATTCATCCCACTGGCACCAATGGTGTAGCACTATTCTTTCCACTGGCACCAACGGTGTAGCACTATTGTTTCCACTGGCACCAACGGTGTAGCACTATTCTTTCCACTGGCACCAACAGTGGGGCACTACTCTCCCCACTGACAACAACAATGGTGGCACTATTCCTTCCACTGTATCTTT